>NC_137970.1:81907667-82180066 GCF_963924665.1 Micromys minutus | reverse complement strand
AAAATTTGGTTCAGTAAACCAGGCATAGTGCCATAAACCTGTAATCACCAACCTGAGGAGGCAGAGACAGAGGCTCAAGGTCATCCTCAACTACACAGTGAATTTAAAGTCAGCATGGGCTACATTGGACTCTGTATTTAAAAAAAAACAGCAATGGGTACAGAGGCAAATATAGTAGTACATATCTATAATCCCAGCATTTAGTAGAGGAGGCAGAAGAATTATGAGTTTAAGATCAGCCTGACCACATACAAAAATGCTATTAAAATTAATAATAACAAATAGAAAAGAGCTGGTTCTGAAATTAAGTTCCTGCTATCTAGCAATTGGCTTGGCAAGTAAGTGCATAGAACGAGTCCTGCTTTGCCCGTGGTAGCCACACAGCTCATTGACCTGAGAGTCTCCCAGATTGTGAAGGCATATTGCAAAAGACAAGTACAAGCGAGAGTACAGAGGAACTCATTATATCTGCTCCTTCCCTACCATCCTTGATAACAAGGAGACTCAAGAAAAGGGATTACCACCAAATCCACGGGTGGGGGGAGTGGGGGGAGGGGGAAAGCTAATGAGCTTGACAACTGACCCTGGTAGCAAACTAGACTGATCCTGTGTCCTTGCCCTTGTGGCCTTCCAGGCCAGCAAAGTTCTCAGACTGTCAGGGAAGTCTGTTGTCACCATGTCACCATATGTCTTCTGTCCTCTTTGACTATAGAGGGAACAGGATTTGGTGAGATGGCATTACCATAAAACCAAGGCCACAAAAATCTGTCTTTTCTTCTTTTCTGTGGTTTCCCCCTACCCGGTTCTTGTTTGGGCACGCACCTCTATAGCAGTCAAGATTCCTGCATTACCTGTCTCAATTTGTGTGTGTGTGTGTGTGTGTGTGTGTGTGTGTGTGTGTGTGTGGTCTCTGTTGGTGTCTGTGTTTGTGTGTGTCTGTGTCTGTATTTTTGGATTGGCCATCTGCCAAGGTGGTTAACAGCATTTTCAAAGAGCAGGTGAGCTATCTTCTCTACCATCTAAATGCCCTGCCACCTAAAGCAATCAGAAACCCCGTAGAATATGTAAGTGTTTCTGGATCTTCCCAGTTAAAACTCATTTTTGGTAGCAAACAAGACTGTCCTTTACAGAGGAGAACTGCCCATGTGTAGTAGCCACTTTCAGGACACATATTGAGAAGTGGCCTGGAGGTTACATTTCTGTATTCCTTGTCATCAATTGTTTGCTGAGTTGCTCTGTAGTCATGGGCATGAAACATCTGTTTTTTAACCAGAATATGGGTGATTTGTTCACAACTGGGAAACAGAAAGTAAATACAGCGTTGCCTCCTAGGCTTATATTTGGTCCCAACATGCAAATTCCTGTCTGCAACCTTATTATGTGCCAGGATTTGATAGGTTCATGTCAGCAGCTGGCAGATGCCCATGTGTGGTTACAGTGAGTGCGTTACTGCGACAGGTAATGACAACAGAATGCTGCCAGAGAGGAACGCCCAACTTGTCTGAGGGGCAAATGACCCAGGTTGCCAATCAGTGATGTTAACAGGCCCTGATCCAGGCCACCATTGGAAATACGGAGAACAGAGCCAGAAGCAGTCTGGACAGGGCAAAGGAGTTGACAGCTACCATTTATTGAGCACTTACTCGATGCCAGGCGCCATGCCAGGTCTGGCTGTGTTTTCTTATTTCTCCTAGCAGGAACCCCATTTTACAGAAAGGGAAACTACAGCCAGAAAGAAAAGACAGATCCAAAGCAGAAACCAGGAACAAAACTAAGTCCAAATACTTCGAAGGCTAAGTGGTTGGAGTCATTTGCCAACAAACATTCAGGAGTCTGAGATTTGCATCTGAGCTACTCCATCCTTTTGGCAAACTTGCTTTATCAAGCCAGTTCTGGCTGTCACACCTCAAGGTGGCTGGCAAGGATGCAGTGCTGGTTTGGCAAACACTAAGGCCAGAAGGGGAATGAACAGGTGCCTACCATAGATTTCCTTTAAAGAGTATCTTAATAGCCCCATGTCCTAAAATTCCACCTAGCACAGGTAGGAGAGAGAAACAGATGTGTTGTAATAAGAAAGACAGCATCCAGACCTCCTGGGCTCTGTTGCTACTTCTCTAATCCAAACTAATAATGTCCCTATTTAGAAGGATAATGTTGCACGGCTTCGCAGCCACTACAACGAAGGCCCAGGTTCTGCTGACACTAGTGCTCAGCTGAACTCTGATGTATGACCTATCGGCTGAATCTTGTCCCACAAACATCATCAACACTGTCTCTTCTTGAGCCAGCACTGTCCTTGGCCCCAGTCAGCAGTTAAAGGACAAACACTGGCTTCCAGCCTTCTGCCACTAGAGTGCCTGGTTCCTTTGCACATGAAAAGCAAAGCAGCTCTTCCTTTCAGGCAGGAATTCGGGCTCAGGAGCTTAAAAGTTCAGTCCAATCGGGAGCAAAGTTCCATCCTGCTTGGGCTTTTGAAGCATGAGGAGGTGTTGCAAAGTTGCCATGTAAGCAAGCACCACTGAGATTCATTCACAGTGGCTGGGCTATGAAGCAAAGTCTAAGGTGCTGCTGGAGAACTTAAAATAACAACAGAGTTGCATTCCCAGCTGTGTTCAATGAACAGCATTTCATGATTACCTTTTCACAAAAAAATATCAGTGACATCATCCTAACGGGCTCGCAGCCCTCTCGCTAGTGTAATAAAACAATGACCCAATTATTTCTGCGAGCCGAAGCAGCAGATAGGAAGACTGGGTGTGTCACTGTGTGTGATGGATGGGGCACAGTAGGGCAGCTAAGTGTGGGCTGGGATTGGAAACCTGCCTCCCCAGCCAAAATTCCTGCCATTCATCTGGCCAGGGGGTGGGGGGGGGGTAAAACCATTCAGTATGAAAGTTCCCACTTGTTCTCATGACGAAGGCACAGCACTGATTGAAGCAAATTCTGTTTAAAAAGCCAGCCAGTTTGTGGCTATTTGTTTATTTATACCTCCCCATCATGCTACCTCCCCACACCCTGTGTCCTTCTGCAAAGGCTTTGAGATAGGATTTGAACACTGAAAGTTTGTTTAAGTCCTAAACAGGTCCAGCCACTTTTTAGACTGACGACAAAATGAAATCCCTTGGATCAAGCACTGTGCTCTTAAAACACAGGTTGGCCCAGTCAGAACTGGCGCTCCTTGTACCCTGTGGTCAGAGAGCGTCCTTCCACCAGACCACTCCGGTCCCCAGTGTCACTCTGCACCAGGGAAATAAACATAAGCCTATAATGCTGAAGCCAGAAGAAAAGAAGGTAACAGCGATCCCTTATGGGTTTTCATTCCATCCACAAATATTGACAGGACCTATTCTGGAACAAGTTCACGGGAACTGGAAGAAATCTCAGTTGCTGTACTCGAAAAGCTCCAAGTCCACGGGAAGGACAGCCAGGTAAAAAACATTGCAGTCAAAGACAAGGGAACTTAGTGGTATACTGCACGCCCAGTGTGCACAAAGCCCTGGGTGCCATCCCCACCACAGAAAGAAATGTAGAATCCTGCTCCCGGTCTGGGCGACACACTCTCTGTGGTGGTGTGGGGTATCAAGTGGTGTGGATAATTTAATTCACACACTGTTCTGACTGCCTCAAGTTCAACTTTTGGGTTTGCCTCTCTGTAACTACGTGGCCTTAGGCACTTTGCATCTCCCCTCAGAGCCTCAATTCCCTCATCTGTTAAATGGGGCTAATAATAGGAACTGACGTGGCTGTGTTATTATGAGGATTAAATGAGACAATCGGTACAGAAACTGAGAACAGTTCCTGGCACACATTAAGCACCCAATAAAAACAAGTTAGCTTTTTATGCTTTTTATTCCTTTTGTTTAATTTCATAAGACTGTGTCTAGGGATGAGACTCTAAGGACTGGTTTCTAAAACAGAATTGTTTTCAACAAACTCCTCCCTTTCAGCCCTACTCCCCCCCCCCCTTTCATATGGAATGACACGGATCTACCATGATCTTTCCCTCAGCAACCATATGTCTGGCAAGAATCTCAGGGAGAAAATATTTCCCAGATGGTTTTGTTTATGTCAGCCTACTATGTGCCAAACACCACTCTAAATGAGAGGGGCACATTGCTAAGCCAAGGAGACAAGGCCCCTGGCCTCTTAGAGTTTTCATTCCAAATGGGTGAAACATACCATAGGCAGAAAATATAAACAAGGCAAAATACCCAGAGAGATGACAAGGAAGATTAAGAAGAGACTGAGATAGCTATTGTTAGCAAGAAAACCAAAGCCTCCTCTTCAGAAAAACATTTAAAAAGTTCGGAACCAAAGGTTAGAATGAAGCCTCCTGTGCCAGAAGCAATCCAGGCAGAAGCAGTATGCACAAAGGCCCTGGGGCAGGAAAAGACTTTGGGAATGTTCCAGAAACTAAGTGAAAGACCAGTGTCAGTGAGATATAGGTCCCTGACAGGGAGGTAAAGCAAGCAAGAAGAATGCATGCATACTGAAGCTGAGAAAGCCTGGAAAGATTACTGGACTTACCCACAATGCCTCGCACACAGTAGGCGCTCCATATGCTGCAGACTGCTCAGCCAGTAGGGCGGGGCTCAGGCCCCTTGCCTTCCAAATTCGGACTGAGATTTCCCACCAGAACTAGGAATCAGCTACCCAGGGAGACTGAAACATACAGTCTTTTTTTTTGTTGGTGGTGGTGGTGAGTCATAGGCAATGCGCATTAGAGTGTGGGGTCGAGTGGCCCCAGCTGCTGCCTGTGTGCAAGGGGCGGGGGTGGGCTCAGGCCGTGGCTGAAGCTTTTTAGCATGTTTATGATGAGCTGAAAGCACTCACTGCTTAATTTAAAATACCGCTCACACATACACATACAATTCAGCAGCTGGGGGAGCTGCCAGGAATTGAGGCTAAGTGTAGAAAATTGGAGGGATCAGGAATATCAGGTACCCAGCCCTATTTCCCAGCTCCCAGGGGCTCTCTGTGATCCCATACAGTCCCATCTTCTGAAACAAACTCCTGAAAATCAAGACATGGACGGGGACAGAAGCAGTTTAGAAAACAGAGTCCTCTGCAGACCCCTTCAGGCTAGGCACACTGGTAGCCCCACCCGGTCTTCAGCTTGCCTGCCTTCCTCTGCATCCACGCCTTGTAGCCCAAACCCACCCCCTCGGAGAAGCCTCCTCCTCTAGGCACCTCCCAGCTCTCCTTGAAATCTGACAGTTGGGAACACTCATTTGGTCCAGATTGCGTACTGCCTAGGCTGGCTGCTGCTCTTTCCGGGGTGTGTATCTTGTCTCCCCAACCACACGGGGGCCCCCGTCACATGCTCAGAGAGGGAGTAATCTTTTGTGTTTCTAGCTTCTCTTCCCCTTGGTGGAAACCTGTGCACACAGAGAGAGGCTTTTGTACAGTTGCTCACCAGTTGCATGACAGTGTGTCCTCTAAAAAGCCGTCCGGAATTAAGTACCTGCTCGTAATAGAAGAGCATGATCCTCATCTTGACAAAGGGATAGAGAATACCTGGGGGCACCTTCTTTCTATACAGAAGGTAACCCAGGGACAAAGTAGCCAGTCAGTCACCAAGCTATGTGCTCATCACAGTGAGCCTCTTGCTCATAATACTCCTTCTGACCAGAAAACATTCAGTGCCAACACTACCTATACAAATCCCAATTCACCCAGAAAAGCCAAAGCCTCTATGAAGCTCTCCCAGATGGCCTCTAAGCACCCTTCCTCCCTTCTGTGGCTTCTGCGATGCACACTGATTGAACTCGAGTAGCCCGACTTCAGATCTCAGCTCCACCCCTTCCCAAAGTAACATCTATTTTCTGGAATAGAAAATGCCAACAACTGCCTCGGCAGGCCAAGGGACACAAGAGATAACAGCTAACTGCCTTCTCAGCCCAAGGCAGGACCTCCAGAGTACGTAAAATACGTATTGTCATCTTTTCTGGGGAGGAGGGGAATGGAACAGTTAAGAATGTGAACTTGACAAGCAGTTTGAGAAGCAGTCTCGTCCAGGTTCCAGAGTTGGTGTGGTCATTTCCTAACTATGTGACCTTGAGCCAGTCACTTCCTCTCAGAGGCCCTCATTCCTCACATGTAAAGTTGAAGTAACCATAGCCCTTCCCCATCACAGAACATATTGGGAAAGTTCAAAGATAAAATGGACGCAAGGCAAGTTTGTTCACGGGTCCACACAGCTATAGAACCCAGCAAACTCCTTTAAGGGCGCAGACAAGATTTTACTTTATCTTTGCATCTCTGCTGCCTAGCTGAGCCCAGAACCTCTGCAGCTGGCAGGCCTACAATAAATCATTGTTGAATTGAATCGAAAACCCAAACCAGATGTGCCTCCTCCCCTGTCAGATGAAGCTTTCAAGCCGGTGGGCTGGGCCTGCTAGCCCTCCACTCCCCCTCCTTCCAGCTGGGCTGCCACCATTGTCTAGGCTTGGCTCTAGGGAGTGAGGCTGTGTGACAGGGCTAGTTGGGAGAGGTAGGAGTGAGAAGTGTGAGCAGTGCGGTAGGGAAGGACACTCTCCCTATGCACCTTACACAAATTACCTTAGTGTCTCTGTGGAACGAAAAGAGGTGACACACCAAAAGCCTTTCAGGAGCCCAGAAAGCAGCAAATCCTTTAAACCACTGAAAATCACACCAGTTCAGTGCATGAAGGTGTCTGGTGAGAGACCGCTGCTTCATCCATGGAGCCGAGGGCCTAAGGTTTAGAGAGGCTTGGCTCTGAAATCCTAACACTAAGCACAGTTCAAATCTGAGCCCAGCACCTATTCACAGAAGCTACCTCTAAGGCCGCTCTTGCCTCAAGACAAAAGATGGTATTTACCATCCCCCACTACCACTCTGCAAGACCCCTGGTTGCACGATACAGGCTGGGGATGTGTGTTGGAGGAGAACCTATGTTATGCAACACAGATCAAGGTTAAGAACTACATCCTAGAACACAGAAAACTAGATACTGACTCTAGCTTTGTCACATGCTAGCTTTCCTGATCCCTAGCAAGTGAATTAACCTCTCTCTGCCTCTGTGATCCCATCTCTCACATGGAATTAATAATAGTACTTCTCACAGAATTTAAGGACTAAATGAACTGCTGTTTATAAAGCCCTGGCCATATGCACAGCACATGGGAAACACTAAACTGTTTGTTAACTAAAAAGATAAATACATACCCCAGTTCCTCTATGGATACATTAATGGAGAGACAATGTTGCCAAATGGTTAGAGATGGCCAACTGAGCTTGCCTTTGAACCCTGGTCTCAGAATTTCCAAGTAAACTATGAAGCTCAGTTTTACAGTCTCTAACATGGGGCTAAGGAGAATCTCTTGAAAAACATTATTCTGGGGTTCAAATGAGATATCTCCACATTCCCAAGCTCTGTGCCAGAAGCGCCATGTGGGGTTAGGAAGTACCCAATAAAAGCAGAGCGTTCATCATCTGCATCTTTGGGAACACTACCTTCTACCCCGATGTTTTTTCCCCTTTTCTTCTCATGGCATGTAGCTTTGGAAATCCTGTCACAGTAAATGAACAATTTCATCATCTTGCCAATGAAATTCCTAAACATGTTTTTCAAGAGCCAGAAAGGGGGGAACATTTCAGTCACCTCTGTACCAACCAAGTATGGGCAGTTCATGTTCCTGTTTAGCAGACCTGACCACCACCGCCACTAGCAGCAGCAGCAGCAGCTCCCCAGCAGCAGAAGTCACTCTGCAATATAAACTTGAAGGAGTGAGTGTTTTACTGCAAACAAAAGTCATCTTTGTTTGCTGCCCAACTTTAGGAGAGGAAAAAAAAATACCTCAACCCAGGAGCTTGGAAAATTCTTGAAAGTTCTCATTTTATTACAGCAAACCCCCCAAAAAAATTTTGGCAAGGTTTCTGGACACGTGAACCTGACTCAGGATGAGCTGCCTCGACCCACTTGTCTCCCCACAGCACCCAGAACCCACGAGAAGGATCTAGTGGCCATCAGTAGACATCAGTAGATAGTGACTGTCGGTCCCCTCCGTGACAGCCCCAGACTCCTGCTTCTACGATGCTGGCCACTTCGCTTAAGCATTCCCAAAGTCGTGCTAAAGAACATTTTGCAAGCAGGGAAGGAAAGAAAAAAGCATCCACTAACTCACCACGCTAACACAACTCTTAATTTGTGTGGAAACTTCTCCAGTCTTTTTATCCACGTGCAGACATATTTTTACAGCACTGTAGTCATAAGGAAAAACTGCAGCAGCTCCAGCCAAGAGCCAGATACCACACAGCTCATGTCACTAAACTTTCCAAGCGAGGGCTTTCTCCTCCCTCGTTCACTCCATTCATTCATCCAGTCAGGCAGTCAGTCAACAAACCTGGATTTTAAGCAGACCCTTGTACTATATGCCCCGAGAGTACTGAGTTAACAAAGGCACAGTACCCACCTTCAAGCGGCTCCCTGTTTATTGAAGGAAACAAGAAAAGCCAGCAGGAAATGGTAGGGTGCTGGAATCAATGCGTAAATACTGTAGAAAAGCACAGAAGAGGTGCGTTTAGGGGAGACAGGAAAGGAGTACTGAAGTCCGGAAAGGGTGGAGGGCAGAGGAGAACAGGTTGTTGTTGTTGGGTAGCCCCAAGTAATCCTGTTTTAGGCAGGTGGTAATGGGTGTAGTAAGAAAGGAAAGTGGCAATGAAACCATTATGATCAAAGATTTCTTGGGCATTGGGAAGGCTGGGCAATGCTTTGGAAGGGCGGGAAGCAAAGTAGGAGCGCAGGCAGATGCTCATTGTGGGTAGGTGGTCCCAGCAATAGGCTCAAAGCCAGACTGGATGGCGGTTAACGGGGACTCATCACAGTGGTCTCTCAAGATGAGGGGGATTCTAAACTGATGATGTGGCCTCTCCACTTACAAACTGTGTCCCCCCCCCCCCCAGCAAGTGCTTCACCTCTCTGTGCCTCCATCTCCTCCTCTGTAACAGTAAGAATCACAACAGCATCGCTCTTTGTGGAGCTGCTGGGAGGATTCTGTGAGATGCTGCCGGCAAAGCACCTGGGCCAGGGGCTTGTCATAGGAGATGCTCAATCCATAGCACTATTATCCCGTTCACCCTCTGTCCTTCTCCTCACCCTTCCTTAAAGCCTGGTGCAATATTAAGCATGAAAGAGGACCATCTCACTCCAGAGGGCAGTGGAGAAAGTTTGAAAATGCCCTTGTCAGGACAGCTACTGAGGATTCTGTAGACAAACCCCACAGAGGTTGGAAACGGGCTTCCTAGTGGAACTAATTAACAAAGTGATCCGGTTTCCTCTTGTAGAGGAGGAGACCGTTGGTTAAATTTATCCAGACTTTGGATTTTGCCTCACCGAAGTGACGAGGGAGTTGTCAATATAGGCAAAATCTTGAACTCCGTGTTCCTCGAGTTAGGCTAAACACACACAGCCTCTGATCTCATTTCTGCCGCAACCTGTCTGTGGGACTTTAGGTAAGTCACTCACCCTCTCTGATCCCCAACAATCTCATGTTAGAAAAGATAACAGTAGCTGTCTCACACAATTATTGTGAGGACGGCATTAAAATATAGAAATGATGCCATCGTGAACTTATTATGTGTCTGGCACATACATACTCGTTGCTATTCTTATTTTTTGTGGTTTTTGAGAATGAAAGGGGACGCGAGTAAGGTAAGGGGGGGGGTTGATGAAATGAGAACATGGATGGAGGAGCTTCAAAAGCCTGGCAAACCTCCTGAGGTAATGAGGGGAGCTTTGAGGTCAGCAGGCAGGATGTGGATGGAGGAGGTTCTGGCTGATGATGAAGCATGGTAAGGCTACGAGGGAGGTGTGTCCCGCACGTGGACCATGGATGTTAAACTCACCAATATTGATGTCAGGACTTGGGGTGGAGAAGAAGACAGTGAGCCAGATGTTGAACTCTTCCTTGAATGTGGGAGTGGGGGTTGACCAAAAAGAAGAGCCGACGAGGAGAGAAGAGGGTGCTGTAGCCAGATGGCATTGGAAAGAGGAGTTCTTGGCGGAGGATGGAGGACTAAACGATCTGGTCTGGAAGCATACAGGGGAAGCTGGAGCACAGACCCCACCTCCCAGCCCCAGGGTGCCTGTAGTGGAGGAGTGCGAGAAGCGGCCACTAGAGGGCGCTGCCGGCAAAGCCGTGAAGTCCACGGCGCGACTCAGGTTTCAGTAGCAAAGGAGGCCGACTGAAGACTGTTATGTGGAAAAGTTTTATCATGAGTAAACAGAGAATTGTTGGTTGTGGGGTGGCACTTCTGGAGGGCACTGAGAGGAGTGGAAAGGGCCAGTAGGGGGAATTCGATGAGTTGGGGGTGCAGTGGGAGGATGGAGGGAAGCGGCGCGCCAAGGACAGGAAGGCTTAGCACTTGGGCTGTAGCCAAGGACAGGGGGATGTGAAGCTTGGTGGGATTAACTGTCCTTGCAGTTATAAATGGAGATTTTGTCCCCCCTCTTTACATCTTTTGTTTATTATAAAACTAACATGTGCTTGTCTCAAAGGAGTCTAATCATCACTAAAGTGAAAAATCTTTGTCCTGTAGCCGGCTTGCCAAAACCAAGGGCTGTTCGTGCAATATCCTTTGCAGAAATCACAGCCCACAGTGGGACTTTGTCACCGTGCTACACTGAGCATCTCTGCGTATCAACGTACATAGATCAAGCTTGTACCTTTTTGGGGAGATGCTGCCAATGTCACCAATTGTAGTCAAACTAGAATTAAATGGGTCGCAACCGTTAGCTGCTATGTGCCTTTGTCACCTGAGCATTTCCGGTGTGCATTGTCTCATTTGATTTTCACAACTTCATGGTGGAGATTTTGCCAATTTCCCTGTTTTGGTGGTGAGAAAAATCAAGATGTGTTTAGAAACGTCTTTGATACCACAAAGGTCAAAAAGGCAGTGTGATAACAAAGCCCAAGTTTTGTGGTGGGTGGGGGAGGAGTGCGGGGTGTGTGTGCGTGCGTGCGTGTGTGTGTGTGTGTGTGTGTGTGTGTACATGTTCATGCATGTGCACCACAGTATGTGTCTGGCAGTCACAGAACAACATAGGGTGTGTTTTCAGATTCGGCAGGGTCTCTTGGATTTTTGTTTGTTTGTTTCTGCTGTGTATTTCAGGCTAGCTCCTCCATGAGCTCCAGGCAGCCTTCTGTCCCTTCTTCCCATCTCTTTGCCCTCTTGGAGAGCTAAGATTATAGGCACATATGCTGCCACACGTGGCTTTACATGGGTTCTGGAGATTCTGTCTTAGATCCTTGTACTTGAGTAGCAAGAACTGGCCCTAAGTCCTTACTTGGAATCACAGAAAAGTTTACTACTCTGCTATCTAGCTAGATGTGCTATGATGATTTAACTTAATCGTTACCGAGGTCATTTTGCTTATTTCTATTTTATGGCTGTTTACAAGTGATATTTAAGTGAGCAATACTTAACACGAAGAACCTTGACAGCACAACATTTCCATCTGCTGTCCAGAAGCTGTTCTTATTCAGATGTGCACCACGCATGCGTGGGCTTGCTTTCTGTTACCACATCCTCACAAAACCTAGGCTTTTGTGACTTTTTTTTTTATATTTGGCCCATTCGAAAGATGAAAATATCATGTCAATCACCTCGATGTTGTCTTAATTTGCATTTCAGGGCTTTATACACCTTTTCAAATGGCACAAGATTTGTTTTTGTTTGTCGTTAGTCGTTCTTTGACTATACTGCTCCTAGATTGCATATCACTGTTGCACTCATCTGCAGGAGCTCTTTCATTCACTCCCTCCGTACTCCTTTATCAAGCACCAGGCACTGTCCTAGCACTATGGTAGTGGGTAAGTGAAATCGCACCCTTCATGAAACCGATTAGAATGTATGGGAAGTAGATAATAAGCAAGCAGGTGATCAGCTAATTCAATTTTGCATCATTGCAAATGCTCTGAAGCAAAGAGGGCACTTCTTGTGGTAGAGCTTTCAGTAATAATATAGACAGTACTGACTCACCAGAGTTTAACCGTGGTCTCCAACACGACCAGGTGAAAGTAATACACATTCTGCAGAAACCTAGAGACCATACTTCCAACTTTGAATGTGAAGCTTTTCTGGGGCTAGAGATACACTGTCTTGTGTTCTGTCATAATTCTGGGCAGCAGCAGCAGCTCCCCAGTGAGTTATATAGTGATGAATGGCACACCTGGCACTCTCCAGTGAACTGGGTTGCTAAGCAATGATGCTCAGGATGGTAAGTATATCCACTGCATTTTCTGTTGACAGTGTGTTCGATTTATAAAGAGTTTAAGAGGCTATAACAGCATCATAACTTGGTATCCTTTGTTTTTTGATTCAGTCATACCAAAGTTGTAAGATTTTTTTTTTTAATTTCAGCGAAATTTGGGGGCAGTTTATTTTGCTTACACCTCCAAATCATAGTCATCATTGGAGGGACTCAGGGAAGAAACTCAGACAGAGCAGAAACGTGGAGACAGGAACTAATGTAACACCCATGGGGGGGGGGGGTGCTGCTTACTGACTTGCTCCTTATGGCTTGTTCAGTCTGAGAACCCAGAATCATCAGCCTAGTGATGGTACCACCCCACCATAGACTGCACACTCTACCATTGATCATTAATGGGAAAATGCCTTACAACTGGATCTCATGGAGGCATTTCCCTAACTGAGGCTCCTCCACCTTTAATGATTCTAGCTTATGCCGGGTTGATATACAAAAATCAACCAGTACAACTGACTTCTTGTCAACTTGAAACACAAACACATCTCTATTAAGTCACAACATTTCCTTTTTTTTTATTTGCTCACAAGAGCCCACATTAAAAACATAAATAACTTAAAAGTCCCACAATCGTTACAAATTCAAAGACATTAAAAGTTTAGTCCCTTTAGAATAGCCAATTTCTTTTAAAAATCCAAAGACTTTTAAAACTCAGCCTCCCAATTGTAACCTCCAGTAAAATAATAATTTAATAATAATAATAATAATAATAATACTTTCTCTTTTATTTTAATCTTTCTCAATAATAATACTTTCTTACTTTAAGAGGGAAAACTCAGGGCACAGTCACAATCAAATCAAAACAAAACCAAATTTCAACTGTTCCACATGGTCTTCTGGGCTCCTCCAAAGGGCTTGATTTGCATCTCCAGCTCTGTCTTCTGTAGCACTCTAAGCTCAGGTTGATCCACTCCACTGTCGCTGCTGTTCTTGTTGATCATCCCATGGTACTGGCATCTCCAATACACTGGGGTCTTCCGTTGCAACTAGGCTTCACCAATAGGCTCTCATAGGCTCACTTCATGGTGCCAAGCCTCAACTCCTTTGCATGACCTCTTCAGTTCTGGGCCCTCAACTGCAACAGGGGCTGTACTTTCACCAATGGCCTTCCATGGCCTCTCATAGTGCCAAGCCTTAGCTGCTCTTTATGGTGTCTTTATGTCTTCAAAAACAGTACTCCCTGTGTGATTCTTACACATTACCAAGTCCAGCTGCAACACAAAGTACAACCTTGGCTATCTTGGGAACAGCATTTTTGTGTTCTCAGAAAACATTTTCCAGAAGATTTCTCTCTCAGTGTTGCTGGTCTCTTAATCACTGGTAATTCCTTAGCTCTAGTCAACCAGCATCAAATATCAGTGCAATTTTATAACTACTAAATTCTTTCATTCCTCATATATTTATTCTTCTTTTCAAAATTATCATCTTCCTCTATTTTTTACTACTGGTGTCATCACTTTATGGCTATTGGTTATTGGTTTTATGATAAATATTTTTAAGTTGTTTAATTTCCACACACTCAATCCCTGTCATTCTCTTTTCTTTGCAACTCTTGGAATTTCTTTGCTGAATTTGCTGGAACCATGTACTTCAAAATTTTTAAATATTTGCCTATGTTTTGCCTTTTAGCTTTGAAAAATTTTATATTTTATAATCTAATTTGATATGTGATCTCTTAAAGGCCCTTTTTGAGACCAGTCTTATGTGTTACAGACTGTCCTCACACTCAGCCTTCCTCTTAATTTTAGGGGGATTGGGGGTGATGCTATGGATTTAACCCAAGGCCCTTCACCTGATAAGCAAGAAAGAGTGCTTTATAACTCCTTGATCTAACTGGAAATTATTTTAGGATAAAAAAGGAAATATAGGGGCCAGGTAGTGGTGGTGCACACCTTTAATTCCAGCACCCAGGAGGCAGAGGCAGGTGGATCTCTGTGAGTTTGAAGCCAGTCTGGTCTACAGAGTGAGTTCCAGGACAGCTAGGGCTACACAGAGAAACACTGCCTTAAAACAAAAATGAAAGTGAAGGAGGGAGAGGAGCAAGGTGAAGGTTGTGGCAACACGGAGGTTTCCAAGGACCAGCTAGACCCAGGCCAAAAGGAAAGAAAAACAAACAAAAAGCAAAACAAAGTTACTCACTTGAAAAGAAAGAAAAGTGGCTTCAAATTACTTTGGAATAATAATAAACCCAGGATAGCAAAAACTATTCTTGACAATAAAAAAAAAAAAAAAAAAAAAAAAAAAAAAAAAAAAAACCTTTTGGGGGAATTACCATCCCTGACCCCAAGCTGTATTACAGATCAATGTGATAAAAACCACATGGTATTGGTACAGAGATAGGCAGGTAGATCAGTGGATGAGAACTGAATACCCAGAAATAAACCCACATTGCTATGGTCACTTGATTGTTTACAAAGAAGCTAAAACTATTCGATGGAAAAAGGACAGCCTCTTCAACAAATGGTGCTGGTTCAACTGGCACTCAGCATGCAGAAGAATGAAAATAGACCCTTTCTTATCTCCTTGTACAAAGCTCAAGTGCAAGTGGATCAAAGATCTCCACATTAAACCGGATACACTGAAACTATTATAAGAGAAAGTGGGGAAAAGCTTAGAACACAGGCACAGGGGAAATTTTCCTGAACAGAACACCAATGGCTTCTCTTAAGATCTTAATGCACACTATCAAACCTTAAAAAAAAAAAGCACTGATAAAAATGTATTCGTATACTTTTATGCAAAAATGCTTAAAATTTGTACATTCATCTTTGTTTTTTATTTTTTAAATAAAGTTGTTAAGAAAAAAGAATTGACAAATGGAACCTCATGAAATTGCAAAGCTTCTGTAAGGCAAAGGGCACTGTTAGACTGAACAAGGGGATCCCAATGAAAGAGCTAGAGAAAGGATTGAAGGATCTGAAAGGGTCTTCAACCCCATGTGAAGAACAAAATTATTAACTAAGCAAACCCTCCACAGCTCCCAGTGACTAAAACACCAACCAATGTGTTTGCATGGAGAGACCCATGGCTCCAGTTTTATACGTAGCAAAGGATGGCATTGTCTGACATCAATGGGAGGAGAGGCCTTTGGTCCAGTGAAGGCACATTTTCCCAGTGTAGGGGAATGCCAAGGTGCTGAGGTGGAACAGGGTGGTTGGGAGAGGGAGCACCTTTATGGAGGCAATGGGAGAGGGGATGGGATTGGGGGAAAGGGATAACATCTGAAATGTAAATACAGAGAATAACTAATAAAAAAACATTGAAAAAGAAAAGAATGAATAAAAGAAAGTGGAGGAGGAGGAAGAGGAGGTAGAGAATGAAGAAAAGATAAAGAAGAAGGAGGAGGAAGAGAAGAAGAATAAAATACAGACTCGGTTCTGTTTTGTGAATGGTGGTGTGGTTGCTAGAGTCTATAATACCAAGTACAAAATGATGAATCCTTTCCCACAGACATGGTACATTTGAGGCCCCAGAACTTTACATAGGGCCATCAAATCAGTGGTGTTAGAACTCTTCTTAGATGCCAACATCATTCACTTCATGGTATTGCCACGCAAGTGTATATAATCATTATGGCTCTATCCCTTGATGCACTTGGACTTCGACATTCTGTGCTCACCCCTGTCTGACCCCCACCAGGACTGATTCATTAGCAGTCATTACACCTTCCCTTTGCATTGAAACCCTGGCGTCTCTTGTTAAGAGCAAGGAGTTCAGTGACTCATAATAAATGTCACCTGTTTAAAAAACAAACAAACAAACAAACAAACAAAAGAGACCCATGGATCTCTGTTGAAATGTGTCACATCAGGGCAACTTGGGTCACAGAAGTGTGGGGTTAGGGAGTAGCCACAATAGCACATGTCTAGTCTAAATAAAGAAATTTGGCACTGTTTTACTTCAGTCGCTGATAGGGCAGCTGCCATGGCAAGGGCCTTTCAAGGAGCTGCCTGGAATTATGTCTAAGTGATAAGTTGGTGACTTGGGGGCTTTAGAGGCTGCAAGGACTTGTCCCAAGGTCCCAGTTAGAACAGGTATAGGATCCAAAAGATTTTCTTTTTTTAAGCTTTTTTTCATTTTTTACATTTATTTATGTGTGTGCGCACGCACAAGCTCAAACGCTCTCGCATGAGTGTGAGAGAGGAAAGAGGGAGAGACTAGGGGAGTAGGAGAGAGAAAGAGGGGCATCAGAGGATAATGGAGCAATTGGTTCTCATCTTTCACCCATTGGTTCCAGGGATCAAACTCAGCTGAACAGACTTGAAGACAAAATGCCTTTGCCCCTCGAGCCATCTCTCTGCCACTCAAAAGTTGATCTTGAAATTACCAGTGCTCAAAGCCATGGCTTGGTTGTCCCTCACATTTGATAGTGCCAAGGCACCCATCTGGGTCCACATTTCCCACGAATGTAGGCACCTTCATAACACCCACCCGGGGGAGAAGCACGCACAACATGGTCCCAAGGGCAAAAGGCAAAGGGAACTGGGACTTGAAATCATTCAGGCTCCTTGGGACAGTACTGTTAAGCTCACATTTTCCCCTTTGTTACCAGGAAGTTCTCAGCTGAATGCTTAAACAAAATAGATGCGTACGCACCTCCATTACTTTACTCGGCTTTCCATGTAAAAGCACAGCCAGACATGTTGGCAAGTGCTTGCCCCACCATTCCCAGCTGATATGATGCTGCTTCTCTCCCAATCCCTGAAGTAAATGTATTGTTTATGATAAGGTAGAGTGACCTTGATCATCCCCTCTGTCCTCTACCTGCAGATAGACTGGGCAGCAGGTTCTACCCAGAATCTGAAAGCCCTTCATCCCTATAATGATGTCATAATTACGTGCCCCAGAGATCCTGGAAAGAGACCTGGAGGATGGACTAGAGACACAGCTCGTCAGTAGACTATTTGTCTAGGATACCCAAGACCCTGATGTTTCAACCTAAGCAGGAAGATGAAGAGACATGGAGGAAAGAGGAAGCAAAGAAAGGAGAGAGGGATGGGAGGAAGAAGGGAGGAAGGCAAAGGGAATGGGAGGGACCAAGGGAGTGAGGAGTCGAAGCTATGATCCCATTCCAAAGAGGGTCATCGATGAGGAAGGGCAGAGGTGTGAAAGAGCAGGACTGACAATAGGAACTGGAAGGACTGGCTCTGCCCAAGGACCAAGCTCACCAGAGGACCTACTAGGGTCATGGAAAGTTGACACATTGAAAAGACAGAACTTGATGCTCCTTTCCCTACAATCTCCTCAACTATGGCCTCAGCAAAACAATTGAAAGTGCTTTAGCTAAGCATGGACACCTTTAGCCATAGTGCTAGGTGTCTGAGGGCCCCTAGGCTTGCTAACAGCCTGTCAGCGTGGATACCTCTCTGTTCACCACTAATCCCGTTTGGGCTCAGTCTCCTGACCCCAGCACAGCTTAAGACAACAGGGGACTGTATAATTCACTGAGCTTTGGTGTCACGATAGTCTAGCAACAAGGCAACATCCACATTAGGATCTCTCTTCTGATGTCCAGAATCCTTCCTGGCTCTATGATCAACGTTTCAGGACATGTCTGGATGCTACTACTATGATGCTCTAGACCTGCACTGGAGTCCACACTGGTTATTCATCATCCATTTGCCCACCATTTACCATGTATTTCCTTCAGGCCAGTCTGCAGTTAACTAGGCCAAATGAAATTAGAGCAGACGTGATCCCAGCCCCAGAAAGCCAACAAGTAGTCTTGACCCTTACTGGCATCACTACCCACTCCACCCATTAAAAAAAAAAACCTCTATCCTCAAATTAAATATATAGATGTTTTAATCTGCCCTCGAGTTCAAAGACATAAATACATGTAGATTCACAGAAAGAAGAAATAAAAGCAACCCATAAGAAAATACTGTGTTTAGAAAGACTGAATGACAAGGACAGAAATGTGTGCTTTTACATTAAGTCCTGGTGAGTATGGCTGCAAACACAAACGAGTAGAGGGATGTTGTCCTGATCACTCTCATTTCCAAACAGCACAACTGTTGAGATGACTGTTCTCTGAAAGGATGAATGACTCAAGGTCTTCCTGAGGCAAACAGTTCACTATTCTATATCTTCGTATAATCTTTGCACTAACAGAAAACCCCTTTGTGATTCTGTTTTTAAAAAACGGTTGCGGTAACATGATTATAAATTGGATTTTTACGTCAGTGGAAGTCCACTCAAAACCCATGTGGGATGCTGACTATTTGGTTTCCAAGGCTATCCTGGACCATTTCTGATACATTAAATACCCTCTTGTAGTTTCCAAAATTCCCTCTAGGGGGCAGTATTGTCTCAGTTGAGAGCCAGTGAAGTCATTCACTTCTGGTAAGGCCTTTACCTGACTCTGGCCAGGCTCCCACCCAATCCTCCTTTGTCTGGAGAGTTCAGTTCTTGTTTATCCTTGTATCTAAGGAGATCCCTAAGTTTCAGCACTCCCAATGGTTCCCTTCCACCGTAGTCTTCTGAGTTGCACTCTGGTTGCTAGTCTCTGAAATAAATACCCTACTGAACTCAGCCTCTACAGCTATTATCCTGCCCAGTGCCAAGAGGCACTTTTCACTTACATGTGAACCTTTGACCATTTACATTACCACTGCCTCCAGACTCCCAACCTGTTGACACTCAGTAGAACAAATGCAGCCACAAGATTTGAACTCATGCCTCAGCCAGATTTCTGTAGCTAGCGTCCCTTAGAATATTGAAATAACAAACAATCAATTCCCTTCTGAAAATAGCAAGACAGTGTAAGCTGCTCGTGGCTGTTTCTTCTACCAGCTCCACCACAGACACTCTAAACTGAGAAGCTGCCATGGCATTATAGTCAAGAGTATTTGGCAGAAGGTGGTGTACATCTTTAATACCAGCAATTGAGAGGCAGAGGCAGGATGATCTCTTGAATTTGAGACCAGCCTGGTCTACAGAGAGTTTCAGGACAGCTAGGGCTACAGAATAAGAGGGGGGAGGGAGGGAGAGAGGGAGGGAGGGAGGGAGGGAGGGAGGGAAGGAAGGAAGGAGAGCGAGTGAGCTTCATTTGCTAATTTGGAAAACGATAATAAATGCTTTGTATGGTATATCGACAATCTCCAGCACATAGTAACCCCCACTCAAATGTTCACAGTTGTTCTGCTTCTAGTAAACAAATGGTGCGTGCTAAAATCTGGCAGACTTGACCTGCCCCACCTTGTACATTTTCAAATGATGTCTAGACCAAGACAGAAGCTTTTAATGACTCTGACCAAGATGCTTCCACACCCTGGGTTAAAATCCCACATAATCAGAAATGCTGGTCTGGTAAAATCTTCACCCAACCATCAAGGTTTTTTTTGTTTTGTTTTGTTTTTTATCCCGTTTCATTCCACAAAACAATTCTGAGATGTAACCATCAAGCAGACTGGGATGGAGGAGCACAATTAACCAGGAACCATCCTTAAATAAGGCCCCTGCTTCTCTATAGAATTCAAAAAGTGTCTGTTGAGAGGAGCGAGGTTGTCTGTATTGTTAATAACCACAAGCAGTGTCTGTCCAGTGCCAGAGCTTTTGTAAGAAAGGGGAAAACACCATCAATCATCCAGGTGCCAAAGAAAGCGGTTGGCTCCTGTACAGACACAATATTAAAAAATCATCCTCGGTAGATTGAGGGGACAGATGCCTTTAAGGTGCTAACCTGCTCGCTTGGCATAAAAAACAGGTCTTGGGGAAAGAAATAGAAACAATGGACTAGTACGGCCACAAATTCATCAGTCAGTCAATATTTATTGAGCATGTACTATGTACCTGACACTCTGAGGGATGGAAAAAGCAGAAGACAGCCTTCCCATAAAGAACTCACTGTCCACTGGATGAGACAGGAAGTAAGGAGGGAAAAAAAAAAAAAAACCTCAATCCAGAGCAGTGGAAGGCTGCTCATGCTTTAGTTGCTGTATTTACAATCTCATAAAACTAAGCAGGCCAGATGTTCTATTTGGTAAGAGGAAAAATGCAGTCGGGTTTATTACAGTGGCTGACTTCCCAAGGTCTTAACCCAGAGTGATTCCAGGAACATGGTTTTTTTGTTTTTTGTTTTTTGTTTTTTTTTTTTTGGTTTTGTTTTTTTGTTTTTTTTGTTTTGTTTTGTTTTGTTTTGTTTTTTGGTTTTTTGTTTGTTTGTTTCAGCCCTACTACTTCCTAGCTGCTGAGCATTGGCTAGGATGCCTACCCTCTCTGAACCAGCTTCCTTCTGTGGACACAAAAGCCAGCAATAACCCCTTCTTTAAAGTCATAATGGTTAAATGAGATGTCCTATGACCAGTCATGGAGGTGCGTGGCTGTAATTCCAGCATTCTGGACAAAGGCAGGGGTTGGAGGCCAGCCTTGGCAACCTCAGAGGCTGAGGGGGTGGGCACACCCCATATAAATCCCTTTGGCATGGAGCTGGAGCTGACTGCAAGCTAATGTTTTCTAAAAAATTAGCTTGCCATAATCACTAAATCATGGTGGACAGGAAATGACCACCATGAACACTGACCGGAAATATCCAGAACCTTTGAAAGCAAATTCTTCCCTTTCATGCTAGTACAGGGGAAAGAACCCTGCCTCTGTGGAGTACTAGTATTCTTGGAGACCTTCCAGTGGAGCCCAGGAACATGGCAAGGCACTGGAGGTGTCTGCTCACTGTCCCACAGGTTAAGCTGGGTCTGTGCTGCCAATCTTTTGGCCCTTGCTGTGAGCTCCTTGCTCCTCAATTTCAACATGATTTTTACCTTGACATGCTCCTTTTGCAGTTGAGAGGTGTACATTTCCTTTTCCAAAGGGATTAGCTCGAGAAAGGCTAGAGAAATTATAATGTGACCTTTTCAAAATGAATGACCTGTATTAGAAGAAGAAAAAAAAAGCACCTTGAGAAAAATACATGTACACAAAACCTCACAAAGGGCTCAGACTCAGGTCTGAGATTAGCAGAGTGAATAGATTTTCAAATGTAATGACAAAGACTTATCTCCAGAATCCCATCCCAGGCTTAGGCTACTTGCCACCCCAAAGGGAAGTGCTTTGGGCTGCTCTAAGAAGTAAGGGTGATTCCAACAGCTTGCAGATGACAGATTTTGCTTCCTAAAGGGCTACTTCGGGTGTTTTGCTGTTTTCCTGGATATTAATATAATACATTTTGCCTCTGAGTCAAATGTTTTGACTTCTGCCAAAAAAAAAAATTGTGAGCTATAGGAAGTCTAACAGGCCTAATTAATGAGGAGTTTAACTTAATCCTGGGGTTTTACAACAACTCTGGTGAAACAAGGCTCACACCTACAGTTAATGGGAACGAAATCATCAGAAATGGCCTGTAAGGGCTATCTATATGAGAGCGGGGGAGGGAGTGGTGATCACACGCAAGGCTGGTCCTCTGGAGATAAAAATAACAGGCTGACTTGCTGGAATTACCTGTAGTGTGGTTTGGTGGGTTGTTGGTGGTGGTGATAGGTTTTTTGGTTTTGTTTTGTTTTATGTATTTTGCTTTAGTTTTTTGTTGTTTTTTATTCGGGATCCTATTGCTTGTGCTACCTGTTGCTTTCGCTTTCTGTGACTCTAGCCTCTTCCGATCAGACAGTGTCGTTTTCCCTTCCTACTGACACTCAGCAAGTTCAGGAGACAGTTATTCCTGGCTTTATTGCTTCATCCCATAAACGTGTGTTAAAAGGCAATGCTTCCCAGGTCCGGCTAAATGAAACTGGAAGAGCGCTATAGAAGCAAGAAGCCTATGGTGTGTGGTAGCCACGTGCTTTTTTGAGTCCTATCCTGAGGACTAGAGCCAAAATTTCAAAAGGAAAGAACCTGTAAAGGTTTCAGAAGACAGAAATGATTAAGGGATTGAAAGGTGGATTGAGGAGAAAAGGTTAAAGGCATTAGGATTATAAGGACAATTTAGCCCCAAGAGAAAAACAAATAAATAAAATGCTCATGAGATGACACAGAATTAATGAATGATGTCATAGAACCTTTTGTCTTAAATAGAAGAAAAAAAAAACACTTCATAACTAGTCTCCTTTATCAGTGAAGAGCATTCATTCTTCACTTCTTTCCTTTGTCTGCTTGTTCGTTTTCTGAGACAGGGTTTCTTTGTGTAGCCCTGGCTGTCATAGAACTCCTTCTGTAGACCAGGTTGGCCTTTCATTCTGATAGCTACCTATCTCTGCCTCACCAGTGCTGGGCTTAAAGGTGTAAGCCACCACAGCTGGCTCCATTCTTCATTTCTAAAGCACTGTGTGACCTAAGCCCTCTGATAGACTGTATGCTAGGCCCTGGTGGATCTCACAGGTAAATGGGGGAGAGCCACAGACCTGATCATCAGAAGAAAGGGGTATGTGCACTATAACTGAGAGAACTCAAAAATGCTTGGGTTTGGTCATAGGTCACTGAACGTATGATACAGCATATGTTATACACCTTCCTAGTAGAGTCAGAAGTAACCCCAGTCATCAAATACCTAGGTATTTCTTGAGCAAAATACATACATGTTTACCCAGGCTGTGATAAGTAAAGACAATACATATTCTTAAACCAGCTAGAGTTTGGCTGCCAAATGAGTTTGTCATTAGCTTATAACAACTCTCATTTGCTCAGGACCCTTTTAAGTTTGGAATCATAGATATGAGCCTGAAAGCCTGTGTAAGAGGAATCTGACCCAGCCCTGGAGCCTGGGAATGCCTGACAGCTGCAGTATGTGGGTAGAGTGTATCCCTCTAAATGCCTTTAATGTACAACAGTTCTGCTGCCTCTGCTACCCGGGGCATGTTATCTGTTATCTCTGTCTCTGTCGGGGGTCTCTCTCTCTCTCTCTCTCTCTCTCTCTCTCTCTCTCTCTCTCTCTCTGTCTGTCTCACTCTCGTGTGTGTGTGTGTGTGTGTGTGTGTGTGTGTGTGTGTGTGTGTGTCTGTGCACATGTACATACACATGTGTGTGCCTGAGTGGGTGTGCTTGTGTGTCTATGTGTCTGTGTGTTTTAAACAAAGGAATGCCATCCCTCCCCACATGTCCCAAGGGAATAAGGCCTTTTATACTTTAATGTGAAATTGGTAGGTTGTATTGTCAAATGACTTCAAACATTTTGTCCTACATTTCCTAGGAACGCATTCGAGAACTTTCTAGGATAAATACCTTTGCATGGGACTTTTCACTGGGATAGAATCACTATGTTTCTGTGAGAGGCTTCACGTCTCTGGTCTTTTGTGTTCTGCAAAGAGCTGGAGGTAGCCACCCTGTTTCCTCACTCACACAGACTCCAGAAGATGACAGGGCCTAGCAGGTGATAAAGAAAGCTGAAAGCCCCGCAGGGAGGGGCTCCACCTTCTGGTTATCAGGATTAGGGAACACCCAATTACCAGGCAGCTTCACAGAGGGGCAAACTCCCTTATGGGAAAACACCTAGTGAACCCAGCCACACCCTGACAAGTTGTTTCCTGAGGAAAAGGAGACTTCTATAGACTTGCTCTTCTACCAAGAAGACGCCTGTTAATCACCATTTTCCTCTCCCACCTCTCCCCCCTTCACCATCTCCTCCACCTAAGCTTAAACAAATCGAACCTTCTGTTCAGCCTTAGCCTCTGGCAAAAGCACGTCTTCCCCTTTGGCCCACTCTCCTGCTCCGCCCTCCAGGAATCTGAGCCCACATCATTTCAGGATGAGCTCAGTCTATAACCACTCCCTTACTCCCTCTGAGGCCTCTCTTCCCAGCCCCAATAATTCCAAAGAACACATCTGTTGCAACACAAAGGGCCCACCCTAGGCAGTACTGAGCTGGGGACACAATCTTTAGTCTGCTGACTTCCCACACCCCCGAACCCCACCCTTGCTTGCACTGCCTTCTTCCTTAGGGAGCCAATTCCCTGGAACCCTTCCCTCTCTACTCCCTGCCAGGAAAGGCTGTGATAAAGGAATTTTCAGTGTGATATAAATAAAAATATTGATTTACAGCGGCACCCCTGCCAGACCACCCCTTGCAATCTAATTCAAATGAATTGTATACTGATGATAGAGTTCCTGGCATCATTTACAATTAAAAAAAAGATATTTGTAGATTGGATGTCTTTCTGGTGCTCATTGGATTATAGATGGAGGACCACCAAGTCAGCTTTGGCCTTATTGATGTAAGATGGACCATGGGAACACTCCTCCCAGTAATGGACCCTGCTTTCAGGATACAAACCAGGTTATAAAGTCAGACATCTGGAGAGATTATCTGGAATGGGGATGGACTGGAAGATCTGGATATCCGAATGCCAGAGGGGAAAGAAGAAGAGACTTAAAGGGAGGGATGTGCTGGTGAGAATAGGAAAAATAAAGCCAACTGCGGGAAGAAGCAGCGAGGGAGAGGACTGTGGACGTCAGTGGGGTGAAGCAGATGGCGAGCAACAATGGTCTGGAGAGAATTGTGAACTTTTCTGTGTTCCTTTTATACTGAAGTTTTGCAGCTGTGTTCTTTCACATCATCTCCCACAGCAGCTCAATGAGCTAAGAATTATCATCAAATCTATTTTATTTATATATTTGTTTTGATTGATTTGAGACAGAGTTTACATTATGTATCCCAGATTGGCCTGGAGCTGCGTGACCCTCTTGCCTCTGCCTCTCCAGGGCTAGGACTTCAGGCATGGGTCATTACAGGAGGCACATGAGAGCTATTTGAAAAAGGGGGTGAAGATGATCTCTGCAGTTGTGTAATTTGTAGCGAATCACACAACAGATTAATTGTAGAAGCCAGGTTCAAATAGAGATCTGACGGTACACATCTTAGGTACCTGAGGAAGGAGCTAAGCAGCTGTTGCTTCTGGGAGGGGGTCTTCCTTGGTA
Source organism: Micromys minutus (assembly GCF_963924665.1). Classification (NCBI taxonomy): domain Eukaryota; kingdom Metazoa; phylum Chordata; class Mammalia; order Rodentia; family Muridae; genus Micromys; species Micromys minutus. Next base: position 82,154,937 of record NC_137970.1, on the reverse strand, counting down.
TATCTCAGGAATACTCCCTAGACAACTCATTACGATCACCAGGGCATAAAATCATCCACACAAGGAGGCTGTGGTGTACATCTATATGCAAGCACTTGGGAACTGAGATGGGAAAATCACCACAGTATGAAGCTATCAAGGTTTACCTAAACTAACTTAGATTACAGAGGGAAAAGTGAAAAGAGAAAAATCCAAAACCTAGAGGCATGATGAACAGATCAAGAGGCAAACTATGACCCATGAGCCAAACGTAGCTTCTGTAAATAACCTCTAATGAAAACACAGTCATGGTGCCTTTTAGTTTATAGATTATTTATGTCTGTTTGCACGTTGTGGTAGCAATACTATTTTACCCCAGTCTGTATAGTCTGTACAGTCTAAAAGATTTATACTCTAGCCATAAAGCCAATGTGCCAAACAGGGCACAGTAACACAAGTCTGTAATCCCAGCATTTGGAAGGCTGAGGCAGGAGAATCTCCAATTAGAGACAACTCTGGGTTATACAGCAAGACCCTACCTCAAACAAACAACCCCCAAAAGCAAACTACCCACAATTCCTCTCACAGAAGCACCAACTCTTTAATCAAAGAATGCTTTCAAGCCTTCCTGTGGTGCAGTGTAGTTAGAGGTGCACACCTTTTAACCTAGCACTCAGGAAGCAGAGGCAGGCAGATCTTTGAGTTTGAGGCCAGCCTGGTCTACGAAATGAGTGCCAGAACATCCAAAAACAAAAGAAGAAACAACATAGTGTCCAGTCTAGTTCCAAGAGCTTAGAGGAATTGAGAAGGAGAGGCTCTGAGAAGGTGGATCCACACTCACTACGGGGAGGTGGCTTATGGACAGGGTAACACTATGTATGTGAGATATGATTGGAGTCTGTTTTGCCCAGAAATGCCTTTTGTGCTCCGCACTGAAGCTGAAGACAGAAGTGCCAGGGAGTGAACACAGGCACTGGAGAATAACTGTCGAAGTTCAGGCCCTGGCTTTCTAACTGACTAGTTATGTGTCTCCACACTTGTCAATCACATTCTGTACTTTGAAAGCTCAGTGACCTGCCGACATAGGATAGATAGTCCCATTCCGAACTGGGGCAATGAGCAAGACAGGAGAAAAACATACTTAAACATGTTGAAGATGAAACCAGCAGAGAACATTAAACCAGAAGACTTTAAAATAATCTTCCATTCCATGTGTTACCTATTGAACACACCGGAGAGCCTACAAGCCTGAACTATTAGGCAGTCCAGGCTTTCTTGCTCTTACTGGCTTCATCATAGTACAGCAGGATGCACTGGCTAGTGTCACACAACTTCAGCTCTTGTAGGCTGCTTCTAAGCTAGAATTGGACACTAGTGACTCAATATATCCGGGGCCTCTAAAATCCCATGCCTCCAATGTGCAATTGCACGGGCAGGGGCCATCTGTTGTGACCCGTTGTCTGGAACAGGTTTCTATCTCTACCTCTGAAATTTTTTCAGTGCCTGCCTTGAAGTCTGTATGAAGATCTCTGTGGTCCCACAGCTTAGCATCTGCAGAGTCAAGCACCAATATGGGTCTTAACTGTTTGTTCTTGCTGAAGCTATTGGCACCCTGAAGCTATAGGTGAGAGTTTCAGAGGAGTTCTATGCTAAAATGTGAGGGCAGGTTCAAGATATCAAATGCTAAAGTTTATCTGGCTACCCCACTTTGACTTTCTGTTGCCATGGTAGCCACCACCAAACGATTTGGGGAGACAAAGGTTTATTTGGCTTGCATTTCCTAGGTCACAGTTCATCACTGAAGGAAGTTAATCCAGGAACCTGAGGAAGCAGAGACCATAGAGGAATGTTACTTACCGGCTTTCCCCTCCTGGCTTGCTTAGTGTGTTTTCTTATGCAACCCAGGACCACCTTCCCATGGGTGGCAATGAGATAAGCCTCCCATCAAACATCAAACAAGAAATTTCCCCCACAGATTTGCCTACAGGCCAATATGATGGGGGCATCTTATCAGTTCAGATCCCCTCTTCCCAGATAACCCTAGCTTATCAAGTTGGAGAGGAAGTGTGGGGGGGGGGGAGAACAAAGACAAAGAGCAAAACGAAGAGGTGAAAAGAGGAAAGAAAAACCACCTGACCAGCACATTGATTTGCCATTCTGACAACCCTGACTTCAAGGTCCTAACTTGTTTTGAAAATCACTGCAAGGCCTTTGGAGTCACTCTCCCATTATCTAAATGCACCCAGCTTCCTTTTAGTCATACTGATCTCTAACAAGAAGTTGCTCAGGACTCTCTCCGAAACTTAATCTTTAATTCCATATATGAGTAGGACGAGAGGTCTCCAGACTTGGTGTTTTTCATCCCTTCAGTTATAAACGGCATCTTTAATTCATCCTTCTCCTTTTTCATTTTACATTAAGTAGCCAAAAGAAGCATTCTGGCAACTGAAGTTTTGGCTGCTGTTATATTTCTCCTGTCAGATATCATAGGGCATCGCTGTAAGTTCCAACTCCCAGTAATTCCTTGATTATGCATACAATTCAGCCTAATTCATTGCAACTACATAATAAGTATAATCTTTACTTCAGTTTCTGCTACATTATCCCTTATTTCTACCAGAGATCTTAACAGAATGACCCTTAATATCCATATCCACCCAAATTCTCACTGTTCTTTTCTTCAGATCCATGACCGGAACTATCCTGAATGTATTGCTTGCTTGCTTTTTCCCCATTCTCTAGAATGGAGAGCCAATCAATTTCTTTAATTACAAAATGACCTGGACTATGATATTGTGTTACAACCCTGCCAAATGGACAAAGGAGAAAACTGGGCATCTTGCAGAGTTTGAGGTCACATGCCTGTAACTCCCCTAGGCAGGACTTGCACAGAGTAACTCAACAAATCTGAGCTGAGAGCTTTGATATATCCTTGCTTTGTGCTCTGCTAGGCATTGTCTTCGTTGAAGCTGTCTACAATGGTTTTAGACCTTATGACAAGGCTGGTTGGGAAGTGACTATGTAGCCCAGATTGTACATTCAGTAATATCTTCCTCTTCCTTCTGCACCTCCTGCCCTTCTTGTTCTTGCTTCTCCTCCTCCTCTTCTTCTCCTCCACCTTCTTCTCTCCTTGTCCTATTCCTCCTGCTTCTCCTTCTTTTCATGCTTCTCTTCCTGCCCCTTCTTCCCTTCTTCTTTTCCCTCATTCTCCCCCTCCTGCTCCTCCTTCTCTTCTTCTTTCTCATCTTCTTCTAGCAATATAAAAATGGGTCCAGGGACTTGAGTAGTATTTGTCAAGAGCTCTATTATGTAGCTATATTTCCAACTGATATGTCTCAGTGATTGATCGATTGAGAAAGAGAGCACCCCATGGTTGCTGTATAGAAGTCAGATGACAAAATCCCCTGAGCTAGATGAATCCTTCCATCACATGGGTTCTAGGGATCAAAACTCAGGCAGTCAATCTTGGCAAATAATTCCTTTACCTACTTAACAGTCTCACTGCTACCCACAGCTAGTATTTCTTAGATTTAGAACAATTTTTGTAACTGAATATAGGTAGATAACTAATGTTTTTGTTACTACTGAGGCTTCTGTGCTGCCTGAACATTTGACCAGATAATAGGCATTCCATCGGCCCTATTTCATTGGTCCCATAAAATATACATAACATTGGCACACACAGTATTTTCCAGAAGCAGTTTTACAAATTTCACACATATCTATGCATCAGAGAATCTTTACTACCCCAATCTATTCCGAGTATTCTCAGGGAGGAAGAGTTGAGAATCTCAGCAACTCCCCTAAGCACATAGACCACAGCCATACACATAACTCATCGCTCACCAGTGTTGAGTAGGTATGACAAAGTCAGTTGAATTAAAAGTCTTCCCTTTGAAATTTGATATCTGTCAATTTCTTTTAAACACGGCGCTTAATAATTCTAATTAGCTTGCCTCTTCCTCCTGTCTGTTCACTGCCTGTGTTAAAAATGCCAGATATCCTTAGGTTAACGAATGAACGTTTAAAAATTCTTTTTCAGCTCTGTGGAATGCTCTCTTCATTAATTATCTTCTGCTTCTCTCTGACTCACCATGGCCTCCCACACTATACTCCCAGGCTAGCATAGATTTTATTGCATGACCCGTTGTTTTCCTGTTCCTCCCGTATGAGAGCATTAGTAAGGCAGAGTAGCCTCACAATGAGGTTATATTAATCATTTATTTGTAAGTGAGCCAGGTCACCTTTCACATCAGCTCTCTTACCATGTCAATTTTTAACACATTTCATACAAAATAGACAAAAGAAATCAGTTCTACATAGGCAAGGGCCTGCTGGCAAACCTTGTTGAGAAAATGAGTGAAAAGCAAAAAGATTTTATTTCATGTAGTCCCAACTAAGTAAATGAGACCAGGGCTACCACTGCCTGCTGTAGTGTGTGAGTTTGCTAAGAAATGAGAGCCCAGTGGTTCAGCTTTGAAATTTGGCCAGCTCCCGTTTAAATTCCAGCTTTACCATTTGTTTGCTGTGGACCTTTGGTCTTTGGGTTTTTGTTTGTTTGTTCATTTGGGTTTTGTTTTATTTGTTTTGGTTTTAAGCTTCCCTGAACCTAGGCTTTTGGATTAGTAAATCGGGGAACCAAACTACCAACTTGTCAGGGTCCAGTAGAATTAGGATAATGTATAAATGTGAGAAATGATGAGTCTGGGGCCTGGCAGTGAATGGACGCTTGTTAAGCTATAGTTCTTACTGTTACTGCCCTCTCCAGTTCATTCTACTGCAGAGCAAGAATAAAACTATGAGTCGGGAGCACTACTTCTGTTCTTTGCTGTCATACTAATAGGGCAGAGACATTGTCCCATCGGTGCACCTCGAGAAACCTTGTCTATAAAAGGAGAACTGCTGATGGATGGATAATCGATGGAATGATTCCACTGATGTTCTCTTCAACACCCAATAATCAGCAACATCACTCACCCCTAATAAACAAAAGTACGGGCCTCAAATAATTTTCAATACTGGGTCCCAGTTTGCTTCCCTTGAACAATTAAAGTTGGCAAATGAGATGAAGCTTCTCTGCCTTCTTCCAATGAAATGTGCTTAGATGTACCTTTTCAGGAAAGCTGTTATATGGCTCTGTAGAAAGAGTGCCCTCTAATAACGTTGGCAACTCAACTGAAACCATGGGTTCTTCATTCAGAGAGTGGTGTCCTGTGTAAAGAGACAGAAGCAGACTAGTCAACTGTGTGTGACACACTAAGATCTGCCTAGATTTACTTTGTTCCTTCAGTTGTGTTTGAGCTTGGGGACCTCTGGCAAGTCCCCAGAGCTCTGGAAGGCCTAGGCTCCTCATTTGTGAAAGTGCATAAAAGACAGTTGTGCGCCCGATGTGTTAACATGTGGGTAAATCAGATGAAGGATCCATCCACCGCCATTACACTGCTCCATATATCTGAAATTATGCTGAAGTCTAATAGCTTATTAAAACTTGGGCAAAAGAGAAACTGCCTTGAAGAAGCATGAAGAGCAATGTAAATGGGGAAACTCCTAGTTTGGCTCCTTTATTTATTCTTTTACTTGATTCCTTCATATGTCCCCTCTGGAGTTCTCCCTTTGCCTACATATTCAAATTTGTGGAACACAGAAAGAACCAGGACATCTGTTTCCTGGACTGTGATGCAAGCAGGTTGACTAGTCTGACAGCATTGAAGCTCAGTGCATTGTTGCCAAGAGGAAGCCCAGAAGGCAAGAAGGTCTGCTCCTCCTTAGAGCCAATGAAGGTATCACTCATGGCCAGGAAGCAAACCGGTCTGTCTATCTTTATTGATCTCTGCTATGGTTAACGTTGGGGGTAGGGCATGTAAGTGATGAAATAAGAGAACTGGAGTAAAATTTAGATGACAAGATGTGCCCATAGACAATCATAAGGAAAACAGCAAAATCACAGTTTCCAAATAGACTGCGAGATGGCCAAATATGTTGGGAGGTAAGGTGGAAGGAAGCAAGAGGAAACCAGTGTTGTCCTAAGCATCCTTTGTCCTCCATCTCTTCCTTTTCTCTTTTCTGATATCTACTGAAGCATAGAAGGGTCTGGATTGGATACTCTTTGTAGACTGTTTCCCAGTCTGCTGAGTTTAGACATCCTTTGATGGGAAAGGTAAGACATTGGAAGGCAGGGGGATTAGAAAAAAACAACATATCCTCTTTCCTTTTCTGCCTTGTTTGGTGCTTGTAAGCAGTGACTGAGCCCTTTTTTATGACTCAAGGGTTACTGATTAAGCTACTGTTATCATAATCTGATCCAGAAGAAGGTTTTAGCAAAGGAGTTGTAGCGACTCCCTGTCTGAAGCTGAAGCTCTTTCATGACCTACCAGCTCCCTACATTGAACCCTACTTTCTGGAAATAAATCAGAGATTATGCTTCCTGGTTGGTTGTTTATCATTTGTGTTGCTAATCCCCAGCTTTGAATCTCGAGCCCCTGAAATACTCAGATTCCACATCATGAACTGGACCCAAAGTTAGCAATCCTCTATCACCCAACAGCCCAGACCCTTTTCCCACCTGCCTTGGCCCCCAGACAGTTTTCAATTAGGGACTGAAGCCTTTCAGATGATTAGGTAGAAAATTTGGATTTGTGATCAAGGGAGTAGTGATCAAGGCCTGGGGAATTTGACATGGAGAGAAACCTCAGTGTGGGGGGGGGGTGCGGGGGGCATCTAAGGAGACATCTTGGAAATGAGGGGGTAGTAAAATCAGAAAAGCAGCCATATTAGTCCTGCTGCTCTTTATATTTGTCCTGGCTTCTGCAAGCCCTAGGACTCCAGACCCGGTCTAGGCTTAAAAAGAGGGGAGAAGAGGGCCCCAGAGCCCAGTCCAGGAACAAGAAGAAAAGAGAGGGACCATAGGGGAGGTCATTGTCCTGTCTTTAAGTTGAGGCTTTGGTGGAAAACAAACATAAGAGCCCAAATGCTTCTATCAATCAGCCTGCCCTAATGGACCATTATCAGACTGTTCTAGGGAAAGAATTTGCTTGAGGCCAAATGGCAATGACTTCAACAGCAACAGAAGCCATGCAGTACCATCCTAAGGACAGGAGCCCTTCACTTAATTTCCTTGCAAATTGTGTTTGCGAGTGTATAGACCTAGCCATAGTACTTGAGTCCCATTCATCAGCCACTAATTGACTGTGTAACCTTGTGCAAAGCACTTAATAGCTCAGTCTCCTCCATTTCACTTTGCAAAACTGGGCAAGGGGAGCCTAGCCCTCTGCTTACCTAAAAGGGCACATTGTAAGAGCACAACAAGCTTCAATTCCAGCTCTGAGTTGGATGCAAAAAAAAAAAAAAAAAAAAAAAAAAAAAAAAAAAAAAAGCTCATGGAATACATGAAATACTTTCTATGGGGGTTGGGTAAACTAGAAAGGTTGGTTGGTTTTGTGCTCAATAGCATTGTTAGAAAGGGAATCTTGTTAGTGTACTTAACGATAATGACAATTGCCATGGTTTATGAAATATGCTCAGCTTATTTAAGATGCATGCTGTGCATTTAGAGATAAATGAGAGTGCTTATGTTTTTTTCAAAAATATTTAGGCAAACCAAAAAGGATTGAAAAAGAAAAGGAGGATGTTGGTCTTGACCATATGGGTATATTAGGGGTCCATAATACCACTTACTACTATTTTTGAAGATTTATTTGTTTTATATATGTGAGTACACTGTCATTGTCTTCAGACACACCAGAAGAGGGCATCGGATCTCATTACAGAGGGGTGTGAGCCACCATGTGATTGCTGGGATTTGAACTCAGGACCTTTGGCAGAGCAGTCAGTGCTCTTAACCGCTGAGGCATCTCTCCAGCCCTATTTACTACTCTTGTGTCTTAATATTTTAATACTTTTCAAAGCATATATTTTAGAGTCAGATCTTGATTTAGCTCCATTTATTCAAGCACCTAGATGATAAATATATTTGAAGCTTTGAACTTTGATTCAGTAGCAATAGGTGGACTAAGTAAAAAACTTAGGGCAAGGATTCCCAAGTGGGAAAAAAAGGCATTTATCTGGGTATGGTGCTGAGGCAGAACTATGAAAAGTTTGAAGCCAGGCTATGGTCTGTGTTACAAAATGAGATCTGGAGGGAGTTGGGAAAAGGTAGAGGGAGGGAAACAGAGAGAAAGATAGATAGATGATAAATAGATAGAAGGATAGATAGATAAATAAATAGATAGATAGACAGACAGACAGAGAAAAAGAGAGACAGAGAGAGTTGAAGGAGGGAGAAAGATTGTTTAGATGTTCCAAGGCCAGAAAAAAAAGTGTTACTTTTCTATTGTTCTTCCTGCTTGAAGACTAGCCTGTTCTCTGATAACTTCTCTCCTACTCCCTGTAGACAAAAAGTACTCCCTATGTAGAAGGACATGCTGTGACCTCTGCTGCTATAGCCAACAACTAAGCAAGTCTCAAGTGCTCCACAGGGGGTGTCATGGAAACCAGGTGTGGGCTGCAATCCTAACACCTGAGCATCTGACCTAGGCCTGTTCTCCTGCCCAGGAGATTTAAGGAAGGCCTCCTTAGATCACAAGCAAACTGCTGTTTATCTCCCTCCCCTGTCTACTTCCTTCAAGGCTGCACAGACTTGTGTCACAGAAGTCAGGAGGCAAAAGTTAAAGAGCTGTAAACAGACTCCAGATTCTTTCCATTTAGTAACATGGTGACTATGAGCAAGTCACCTCCACACCTATGTTCCCTGTTCCTTCTTCAGTAAAGGCATGGCAAGATTCATCCCTCCCTGAACTGCAAGCACGAGATAGGCAAATTAATGAATAAGTTGATTAGCCGGCAGATGACTCAGGTATAAGGTACAAGACAGAGCTTTATGTCATGTAGAATTGGGCACTGCTGTTATTAGAGGAAAGGAGAGGCAACAGCCCGCTTCAGCCACGGTGAGAACAAAACACAAGCTAAGTATCTTTGAGGCAGGGCTTGAGGGTTCAGCTTGAAGGGGTCCTCTTTGGTATGCATACTAGAGTAAAAGATAGGGTTCACCTCCCAGAGGTTGGAGATTTCACAGAAATGATTCTCTGATGTGGAAGCACCTGAGGATTTTAGAAGGCACTCAAGAAGAAAAGCCAGTTGGGACCTTGCCAAGTACTTCCAGCTGATTCCAACCAAGCAGCCCTGAAGCCACCCCACACAACTCCCCATATTCCAGCCAGATGCTTCATCTACATAATGAAAGTTTCACAAAAGGAGCCCTCAGAGGGTCTTGGATGTAGCTCAGTGGTAGAGTACTTGTTCCTTATGCAGGAGACCCTAGATTCCATCTTTAGTACGAAAAGGCTAAATTAAATTGAACAGGTTCTTTAACCCTGTAATTGTACTTGGACTAGAATCACCAGCTACTGTCCCGGCAGCACAAACCATTAATCCAGCACATTGGACACTGAGATTAGAGGATTACCATGGATTCAAAGCCAGTCTGGTTTACAGTAAGTAAAGTAAGTCTTTGTCCTCCCATAAAATTAAAAGACACACACACACACACACACACAGAAAGAGAGAGAGAGAGAGAGAGAGAGAGAGAGAGAGAGAGAGAGAGAGAGAGAGACAGAGACAGAGACAGAGAGACAGAGAGAGACAGAGACAGAGAGACAAAGAAAGACAGAGACAGAGAGACAGAGAGACAGAGACAAACAGCGAGACAGGGATATCATTCGCTACTAGCTCAGAATGTAGACTTAGAATAATAATCTTGGGACAGCCTAAGGCTGGCAGGCAACTAGCAGAATGACACATAGCCCCCCAACTGCTCTGCATATGCTAACTGTGCATATAAAGAGTTAGCCTCCCCTTCCTGGAGGCTAAGCAAAATGCCAGAAAAGCAACCCAGGGGTGCTCCAATGTCTGGATCACCTTTTCCAGGTAAACAGACAGAAGCACAGAGAGCTGAAGTGGGTCACGCACTCTGCCCTAACTCATGTGCAAGAGCTGGCAAGCAGCACCAGGCCTCCTCATCCTCGAATCTTTCTCTTTCCCCCACATTGTCTTTGGAAGTAAAATTGTTGCAAACTGCTCAGGCAAGGGAAGGCCAAGGCTAGGGTGAGAAAAGTAGTGATCCCTGGAAAAAGACTGCCCCTTCTCAAGAGCAGTGTAACTTGGCTATTATTTTCTAGGACACCAAGTAAACGTTAGAAGCAAAGATAGAGTGATGTGTTGAGGAGCGTGAGCCTTGGGAATAAGGAAGAGAGGGACTTGAAGCAGAGTTCCTGCTTTTCTTCACGCTGTGACCTTGGGCCTATTCACCTGTAAAAGGAGAAATAATTGTTTCTGTCCTATAGAGTCGCTGTGAAGATCAAAGGCAAAGATAAAATACCTGGTAAATAATGTTGCTTACTAATCATAATGGCTAAGAGCTGCCTGCTGTTATGTTTTCAGTAATTTCTTTCCTTGTGTTGGTGAGAAAAACCTAAGCAGGTAGATGGGTAGATGTTAACTACTCCCAGATGACACAGAACATTGGGGATTGTACCAATATTTATTTTATCTTTGGGCCCTAATGTCTGTGTCTATGTGTGTGTTATATGTTCATGTATGTGTGAGTATCTCTTCACATATGTGTAGATGCACCACTGTGCTCCTATGGAGGCCAGAGAACAGCTTTGGGTATCAATCCTAACTTCCCACTCTGTTTGAGACAGGGATTTTTGTCTAGCCTGAGAACTGGCAGGGATTCTTCTACTGCTGTCTCTCATATCTGAAGGAGTGACAGATTCCAGGCATGTGCTGCGGGAGTCCAACTTGCCATGCATTTGGGGGAATCAAACTCAGATCATCACACTCAAAATGCAGGTTATTCATCCACTAAGCTATCTACCCATCCCAGTACCAGTATTTAAACACAGCCACTGGACTTCATGCCCAGACTTCTTCCATTTTCAATATGTTCCTGCCTTTGTAGGAGATCTATGTATACATCTAGTAGGCAGGCCTGGGACTCAAAGCACAATGTATAAATGTGGCCGATGTGGGCTTAATCCTGGAAGCCAGGTCTGTTTGAGCACATCAAGAAGTTTCCAACAGAGGCCATGTCCCAGTCCTTCTCATCTGTTGTCTCTCTAACCTGATGACTCCTAGTCCCCCCCCATAGCCTGCCCCCTCCCCCTTGTCTACAGCTCACATACTATCAACATTTCTACAGCCCAGTCTTTTTGCGCATGCCTCCTTAAATTCATGAGTCACATGGAAACATCTATGTTTAAGTTTCAAGGGCCCTTTCTGCCTCAGGCCTCTTCCAGACACCCAGAGTTGAATGATAAGTGTTATGACTCGCCAACCGAGTCACTTTGCTCTAAACCACAAGCTTTTTGTATAGCCTACAGATCCAATGCCCTAACTGTAGATTTCCAATCCAATGCCTTCTCAAGAGGCATTTCAGCATGCATCCTCATGAAGAGATTAGTGTAAGATTTTTAGCTCCTTAACAGTTCTTGGCTCTTAATCTTTTACTGTTTTTTGAGTTTTGGACTCATTTTCTTCCACATACATTTGAGTTGATAGATGAATAATTGCCTGACAATGCACATTGTCATTTATTAGACACATTATTTGAAATGTGTAATCAATATGAATTCATTTGTCATTCTTTTCTGCAAGCATGGATCATAATAAACGCATTCATTTGTGATTCATGAGAACGTAAAATATACTGTCACGGAAATTTTATTTTAATTCAATATTATTGGTCTTTTAAAATGAAACATTATCTGTTTTCCCATTCTGAGCAGGAAATTCATTGCTAATGACCCAGCAGAGGCAAGAATAACAGTTTTCACAGGTTTGGCTTTGTTTTGCATTTGACAAAATCAAGAGTAGAAATTAGCCATGTTTGCCTGATGTCAAAATATGTAGATGAATATAAAGGTGATGCCGTTTGGTGACTAGTCTGTTGGTGCAAGTACTTCTTGTCAATATCTAAGTATGTGATGCGACAGGGGTGACATCTAAATCTTACATCCTGTCTCTGGCTTCACTCGGGCTACAGCTCCATGACCAAGGCAGAGCTCTTTTCCAGAATGACTTGTGCCATGGTTTCCCTTCATCTCCTCATTTTCACTTGAAACTTTGAAGCTCTTTGTCTCTGCCTGTTTCCATATTTTCCTATTTCATGGAAGATTATGAAAGCAACCCTAGGAGGCTTCAACAATGGTGGCTGGACCGTGCCTATTATAAAGAACATAGGAAAGGGGATGAAAAATCAACAGTGTATCACTTGGCAGAGAATTGTTTAGTCTAGGTGAGGATTTATTAATCCACACTCATCAGAGCTTAAGGTGATGTCTGTCGAGATGGCTGGGTTGGGCAATGCCTGGCCCAGGGATCCAGGGGCGGAGGGCCACATGGCAGTCACCCCCCCACACACACTTAATACATTATTCAGTTGTAGCTCTGAATTGAGTTGGTGGACAGGCATAGTATGGGGGGGCAAAAGGGGGGATTTCCCTTTATCAAAGCAAACCCCAAACAGCTCAGGCAACTGAAAAGCAGCCCGGAAGAGCAGACCTCTTAGCACACCTTTTCAGGCCGCAGATCCATAGAAAATAACAGCAAATTGTACAAGAAAGGAAACAGGCAGAGAGAAAGGGCTTCAAAATGATTCTCTCCAGTCTACATCCCGGAGTAAATCGGGCTCCTTTTGAAGTTGTGGGCTACTCTGAATAACCATTGTTCCTGCTGAATAATAAAGGCAGCACACATAGGGGTGGGGGGGGAGACGGGGGAGGGGGGAAGCAGACAGCCCTCCTCACCACCAAGGCTGACTGGAGTGTAAGACAGTGAGTGCTCCAGAGAAAGAAAGGCATGCTGCAGAGATTTATAAGAGAGATACTAACCGACTTTTTCTTGAAAGCCCTCTTGATCAAAATCAATTCCACTTGCTTTTTTTTTTTTTTAAGAGCACTGCCTCACTATATAACCCAGGCTGACCTCGATCTCATGACCCTCAGTCTCCTAATAGCTGGATTACAGAAATACACCACCGCTGTTGGCTTCAATCTCACCTTCTTGATCATGCTGTTTGACTGGATTAATCAGCTGCCTGACTAACCAATTTTGTCAATACAGCTCAGCACCTCCTGAGTGTAAACATGGTTTAAAAACACAACAGAAGTGTTTTTGCTTTCTTCCTTTTTTTGGGTGGTGATGCTGGTGTGGTTGGTGATGGTGGTGGTATAGCAGCAGGTGTAATTTTTGCCAAGCACTGTGCTTTTTTTTCGGTCCACAGCAATGGAGGGTCTCCTGAGCCCCCTTGGACACATTCAGTTCACAGAGATTCAAGATCCACCTGAGGTCTGATTTGAAAATGAAAGATAAAAACGAGACTTCTGAGTTGCTGCTTCTCAAATATTTTAGTTCAAGGCAGGACTGATGCTCTTGTCATTTTTTTAAATCAAATAGGTAATCAGAGTTATGAGAATACAGATGATCTCCAATCCAGGATGATCTGATTTTCAAAATGCAGGCTTTACAATGGTGCAGAAATGATACAGTTCAATAAAGCCATACTGTAAGTTTTGAATGTTAATCTTTTCCCGGGCTAGTAATTGATGCTCTGATACACACTGGGCACTGGCAGCAAGGTGCCTCGGGTCCTAGTTAGCCACGTGATCAAGAAGAGAAACAAGTGACACTCTACCCTGTGCCTTGTTGCTAGGCTACGGGTGTTTAGAAGGTCGGCTGTCTTCAGTGTGTTTATGACATATTTTCAACTTGCACTGGCTTTAATGATATTGGAACTTCATTGTACAATGAAGAGCCTCTGTGTTTGTGTGCCTCCCAGGGACTCAGAAAGAAGTAGTCACTGAATTTTAAACCTACGCAGTTTCTTTTCACACAGTTGTTTAATGTGGCCATACAATTTATGTGTATATCAATGTGGATGGCTTGCAACAATATGCAACTTAACAGTGTTTCTCTGTTGGTTCCATTTTCTATCTCATTCAAGAGAAAAATGATTGAGGTATAAACACACGTCCAGTACTCTGTGATAAACAAACAAACTGACTCGGCAGCTTTGAGTGCCAGGGATAAAATAAACACAGGACGTGTCTGCTTCTCAGCCTGGTCTTTCAGTGGCCTGTCTGCCTTCTGGGTTCTTCCCTTCCATTTATTCTATACTCGTTTTCTTACCACTGTTCCTCAACTCGCAGAGTAAGACTTCTCACCTTTCTAACTTTGAATGCAGAATGTCCCTTTGGGCATATTGAATTCTAGATATCTTTAAAATGTGTTTTGTATGATTTTTTTTTTGCTAGACGTCATTGTTCAAGGAAGAATGATGCCTTGTTATTAGCATCCTTACCCTTTCATAAAGTACTTGGGCACTCTGAATACAGAGATTCAAGCACTCTGATTCCATGCTTTATGAAAAGCGAGATAGATGTTATTAAGGAATGCATAAGGGATACTTGGCTGACTGACTCACTCTATTCAAAATGTTCTCACTTCTTTCACTTGTCCTCCAGAATCAGAAGAGAAGATTCTCTACTGAATTATTTGGTGGAAACACTAGTAAACTCAGTCAGAAATGAGTGAATCAAAGTAACTGTGCTCTGGACACTGTTTAAGGAGATAGAATTCCATTAGTATTAGAAACCATTTGATCTGGGTTCCTGGCCAGTCCTTGATCTCTCTACTAACTATAACACAGATTTTCTTTTAAATATATGTTGCTAACAGATGATCAGATGTTTCAAATTAGCTACTCTTTAGATAGCTCTCCTAATACCTCAAGGTCATTGTTCTTAAAACTAACAGTGTGCCACCTCAGAATGCGTTAGAGATGCAATCTCTTGTACCCTACTCACTTTAAAATACTGAACTAGAAACCCTGTGGGAGGGTATAACAGTCAATGCCTAACTAGTGCTCAAGTAGCTTCTGAAGGGTTTTGAATCACTGTTTTCAAGAATTTCTATTATTTTATCTTTTATCACTCAAAACATTGAAGAGAAACAAAGGTCTTATCCAGTAATGTAATAGCTATCTCTCTGTCCTTTCTACAAATCAGATGAAGAGTAATTTGGCAAACAAATGTTTTCCTTTCATGCATTTGACTTAGTATAAAACAGTGTTGAATCCAGGCAGTGGTGGCACATGCCTTTAATTCCAACACTTAGGACGAAGAGCCAGGTGATTCTCTGAGTTCGAAGTCAGCCTGGTATACAGACCGACTTCCAAACAGCCAAGGATACACAGAGAAACCATGTCTCAGAAACACTACAAAGACGACCACTAACAACAAAAATGTTGAGTTGAAAATCAGAGAACATGGATTTAGTTAATATTCTATAAATTAAAAAATAATAACATATAATTCCAAAACCAGGAAATGGAAAGAGATGGACTCTTAGGGCACCTTTTAATGTATGACCCATGATTCAAGAAGTCTCTAACTAGGAACTGAATTGACTATGGGCCTGGAGAGTGAATGCTTATCCCATAATTACCAGATCTTTCTGTCATGTTTAGAAAAATGCCATTTTTCTAAATATTTAACACAAAAAATTGGTCTATAGAAAAAAAATTCAGCTCATTCTATTCTTTTAATTGGACCACACTAAATAAGTCTGTGAGCCAGATGCAGCTGGTTTCCTTGCTAATTGTTCACCTCTGGACCAGACATAGGCCACAAAAGTCTCCAAGAGGATGGTTGGGATATGAAAATTCCTGCTGAAGTCAAAATGAAATACTACTATCAATTTAATCATTAAAGTACCTCATCTCTAACAGACTCAATATTTTTTCTCTCCAAGCCTTTGTTTAGTATTAGGCAGGCATGGCTGTAGTCAATTATAGACTGCTTAGATCCCTCCTCCTTAAAGTTTTCCCTGACCGCACCAGCCCCATTGCTCCTTTCCTCTCTTGCGTTCCCATGGCAATTACTTTCTGTGCAATTCATTTGGCAATTAATCACACGGTGCCTTGTGTCATCTTTTCTATTGTGGTCTTGATCTGCTATTTAAATATGTTATAATTATTTAAGTTTCCACATGTTTGCCTCTTCTCTTCCCTCTGAGTTAGTGAGCTCTTTGAGGATAGGGGCAAACTGTTATTCCCCACAGTGCCCAGTACAGAAAGGAAGCCAGATCTGTTTTGGATTCAGTTTAATGGAAAGCTGGAGAGCAAGAGAGTGTACCTAAGGACATCTTCTAACCAATTTTTTAGATCTGACCCTTTTGACTATAGTTTCCCCCTTATTTTATGTGTCCTTGTAACTTTCTACTTAGTAATGGCAGTTTCAAGAAAGTTAAAAGACAATCATACAAAATGTTTAAAATATTCACAGCCATGTGTCTGCTGAGGACTTGTATTCAGAATACAGCAATTATTAAAGCTAAGTCATAAAAGGACAAATAGTTCAATTGAACATTAGACAAAGGATTTGAATAGGCAGTTCTCCAAAGAAGACATGAGAATAGCTAATAAGCACATATAAGTTATGTGCAACCTCATTAGCCATCAGGGAAATACAAATCAAAACCACAGTGGGATACTATTTTACACTCTCTAGGGTGGGTATAATAAAAGACAACAATAAAATAAAACAAGTATTGGTGAAGAAATTTTAAAAAATTCATCCTTCGTTCCCACAACTAGATGGAAATTAAAATGGTATGGCCTATTTGAAAAACAATTTGGCAGTCCTTCAAACAATTAAATACCATGTTACCACGTTATTCTACAAATTGACTCCTGGGTATACACCCAAAAAACTGAAAACATCTTTAGACACAAACTTCTAAAGGAGATAGGTGTTCTGGTACTTGCCTTTAATCCCTTTATGCAGGGGCAGAGAAGGCAAATCTCTGTTAGTTTGAGGCCAGCCTAATCTATATAGCGAGTTCTGGGATTAAAAAAAAAATAGTAAGAATCTGTCTCAACTGAAGAATGCAAATTGATACATCCTTATCTCCTCATACAGTGCTCAAGTCCAAGTGGATGAAAGACCTCCACATAAAACTCAGGTACACTGAAACTAATAGAACAGAAAGTGGGAAAGAGTGTAGAACACATAGGCACAGGGGAAATTTTCCTAAACAGTTCACCAAAGGTTTATGCTCTAAGATCTAGTATCAACAAATGGAACCACATGAAATTGAAAAGTTTCTGTAAGGCTACAGACACCGTCAAGAGGACAAAACAGCAGCCAACAGATTGGGAAAGGATCTTTACCACGCCTACATCTGATAGAGTACTAGTATCCAATATACACAAAGAACTCAAGAAGTTAAACTCCAGAGAATCAAATAATACTATTAAAATGGGGGTACAGAGCTAAACAAAGAATTCTCAACTGAGGAATACTGAATGGCTGACAAGAGCCTAAAGAAATGATCAATATCCCTAGTCATCAGGGAAATGCAAATCAAAACAACCCTGAGATTCCCCACCTCACACCAGTCAGAATGGCTAACATCAAAAACTCAAGTGACAGCAGATACTGGCAAGGATGTGGAGAAATAGGAACACTCCTCCACTGTTGGTAGGATTGCAAGATGGTACAACCACTATAGAAATCAGTCTGGAAGTTCCTCAGAAAATTGGACACAGTACTACCTAAGGACCCAGCTATACCACTCCTGGGCATATACCCAAAACACACTCCAACATCTAACAAGGACACATGCTCCACCATGTTCATAGCAGCCTTATTATGTCCTTCAACAGAGGAATGGGTACAGAAATTGTGGTATATTTACACAATGGAGTACTACTCAGCTATTAGAAACAATGACTTCATGAAATTTATAGGCAAATGAATGGAACTAGAAGCTATCATCCTGTGTGAGGTAACCCAGTCACAAAAGAACACACATGGTATGCACTCACTGATAAGCAGATACTAGCCCAAAAAGCTCTGAATAACCAAGAAACATTTCCCAAACCTTATGAAACTCAAAAAGAAGGAAGGTCAGAATGTTCATGTCTCAGTCCTTCTTAGAAGATAGAACAAAGAACTCACGGGAGGAAATACAGGGACAAGTAGAGGATCAGGGATTGGGAAAAAAAGATTATTCAGAGACTACCTCACCTGAGGATCCACCCCATATGCAGCCACCAAACCCACGCACTATTGCTGATGCCAAGAAGTACTTACTGGCAGGAGCCTGATATGGATGCCTCCTTAGAGGCTCTGCCACAGTCATACTGATACAGTTGAAGATGCTTGAGGCTAACCATTGGACTGAACACAGGGTGCCCAATGAAAGAGCTAGAGGAACAACTGAAGGAGCTGAAAGGGTTGCAACGTCATGGGAAGAACAACATTATCAACCAACCAGACCCTACAAAACTCCCATGGACTAAAACACCAACAAATGAGCACACATGGAAAGACTCATGGATCCAGTTCCATATGTAGCAGAGGATAGCGCTGTCTGGCATCAATGGGAGAAGAGACCTTTGGTCCAGTGAAGGTACATTTTCCCAGTGTAGGGAAATGCCAACGCGCTGAGGAGAAGAGGGTGATTGGGAGAGGGAGCACCTTCATGGAGGCAATAGGAGGGGGAGGGAGATGGGAGTGAGTGGAAAGGGAATAACACATGAAATGTAAATACAGAGAATATCCAATAAAAAATATAAAATAAAGAAAGAATCTATCTCAAAACAACAAAATCAGTAAGGGTACACTCATAGCAGTATATTCATAATAGTCATAAAACTAGAAATAGCCCAAATTTAATCAATTTATGATTATATAAATAAAATATGATATATACATACAGTGAATTATCATTTTTCCATGAAAAGAAAAAAAATTGAGACATGCTACATTAAGGATGAATTTTTAAAATGTTTTTTCTGAGTAAAAGATGCTTGTCACAAAAGATCATCTATTAGCTGGGTCCATTTATGTAAAATGCCAAGAGGAAATCCCACAGAGACATAAAGTGGTTACCCAGGACTGGCAGGATATGGGAACACCACAGAGATAAGAATGGTCTTCAACATATACAGTGTTCTGTTTTGGAATTGTGAAGACCTTCCAGTATTAGATTGTGTTGATGGTTCCACAAATGTACAGGTATGCTAAAAGCTACTAAGCAGTATCCAGTAATATGAATAAGTCTTGAATTTTGTCACTACAAAGCTGTTAATAAGGCCGTTCATATAAAATAGGAATAACTAATGTTTGCACCACATTTACTGTATGACAGACACTCTTCTAAGTGTATATTTAGTCAATCATTACCCAAAGACTTTATTAGTATTTGTGGTGCCCTTTTTTACTTGGAAGATGGAGAAATAAATGCACAGAAAGTTTAACTGATACGACTCAAGGGCTTACTACAGGTAAGTGGTAGAACTAACCCTCCAACCCAAGCCATTTTGGTCTAGAGCATTTTGTTCAGCCCGGCATGTACCCTGGATTTTACTATTGCTCCTCTAAAACGGTAATGGAATAGGTTTAGCACTTTCAGTGTGTCTTTTATTCATCAGTATAATACACTGGAGGTGGATATTAGGAAAGTTAATTAGTGATGAAAATGAAAATAGAAACGGAAGCCGAAATGGGTAGATTCATAAACACTCAAGCTTTTCAGCTTTTTCCAATCGTCACAGCAAGAGTACATATCTAGCACTTAGTATGAGAGGCACTGAGTCCAGCGAGCCATAGTGGAGGCTAGTGACTCAGCTGGCTACATCTGTTACCTTCTGTATGATGGTGTCCTGGTTACAGTGACCTATGAAATGGAATGAGGATGATTCACGTTTTCTCCCCTGAATTCTTTGGAACTGGTCAGCCTGGATCCCCTTGACTCCAAGGTGATTTGGTTTTATTTTTTAAATGGTTGATGAGCTCATTCAGTACAAGATTTTTTTTTCTTTTTGCATTGCCATGTGTGGTGAATGCACATGTGTATATGCCTGTTTCATATATATGTGGAGTGTGTGTGTGTGTGTGTGTGTGTGTGTGTGTGTGTGTATGTCCATGCACTGTTCCAAGGTTTATATCAGGAATCACTCTCAACTGTTTTTCCATCTTAATCACTGAGGCAGGTTTCTCAGTCAAACCCTCTGCTATGGATATAGCTTCTTAGCTAATTCACCTTGGGGGTCTATTTGTCTCTGCCCTCCAAAGGCTTGAATTACAGGTGGGTTGCCATGAGCACCTGACATTTATATGTTTTCTGGGAACCTAAACTCTGATCTTCACACTTGGAAGCACTTAAACCTCTGAGCCCGCTCCTCATTCCCAGGTGCAAGCATTTATTAATCTAGATGCAAAGAGAAAGTGAGTTGACAACAGCAACCATTTAGGATGTATATATTATTTGCTGAACTTTACATGTGCTGATTACTGATTCATTTCATCTTCAGAACATTCATATGAGATACGCACTACTATTATCACACTTTATTTTCCTGATGAGGGAACTTTCACTGGGAAGATGAAGCACATACAAAAATTAGGGATAGAGTCAAAATTTGAACCCAAATATACCAGGTTGGAATGTTTTTCTCTGCTGCTATATATACTGCCTCTGGAATATTTAATGATTCCACACTGCCATGGAGCACTGTGAAAGAAGATGGTACAGGTGTCCTATACTCAAAACACTTGTAAACCAGCTGGGGAGACAAGATATAAACAGAGCAAAACTTACACAATACTATAATAATTTTAGCAATACATGTATAATATGCATACAAGTACATATATGGTAGCAATAAAACAATACAATTTCATGTTTAATATTGATAATATTTTCTAATATTACTGACTATTCTAAAGACTTCACAAAAATCTTATCTTCTGAAAATTGAAAAAAAAATAAGGCAAAAAAAAAAAAAAACCCAGAAAGTTAAAGCAATAGAGATTTGGTCTAGCACTGGCTAAAACAATCGAGCTCAGTCCCCCACGCATTTAGTTAGTACACTACCACAAATGAGTATGGTTCTATTATTTGAGTATGAAACACAGTCCAAGAGCTGTAAGGAGGATGGCATAAAATTCTCCATGACATAATTGACAAACCTTAGGACACAACTTGTATGAAATCTTAAAGAAATGTAGGAACTTACTGGCAGGATAAGAGGAGTAAGGGTGTTGTAAGGAAAAGGAACAGTGTGTACGTGAACTTCTCCAAAGGCCTGGTTTATCTGAGGAAACTTGAAAAGTTCAGCACGCCTGGAGTCTAAGGTAGGGGGGACTTAAGAAGCAGTGAAAATACAACCCGGGGTTATCTAGGTCATTAGAGAGGACAAAGCCTTATGTACAGTAAAATAATCCATTTTTAAATGCTGTTCAACATGATGTCTACTACAATATTTAAGCACCCATTGCTCACCCCTGCTTTTGAAAAAGATCCCCTTCCTCTGTCCATGTGCATCGGATGAGTTCTAAAGTTCTAGGCAAGCACAAGAAGTCTTGGCCTGGGGAACTGAAGTTTGAATGAAAGTTATAATTTTTGGAAAGTGGATGAACCCTGGTGGGAAAGAAGGCTGTAATGGGGCAGCCTCCTGGGAGGGGGACCTTTATATATTCAGTTGAGAGAGGAATGGCCAATTTTTTTCCAAACTACACATAGGTTAAATACAAGAAACAGTTAACCTATCCCCCACCCCACCCCCACACACATACTACAAAAGCTCTTGGAAGAAGGGTAGTGCTGAGATTCGAAGGGAAAATGTATTATTTATGTGTATTTAGTGTCTCTTATCCAAATCGTAGCTCCTCAGTTAACTTATCCCCTGGATCTGAAGTATGCTTTGGTTGCTCTCCCTTTCCATCATTCAGAACTGAGGAAGGCCCATGGTCTTCAGTATGCACTGGACTGTCAGACAAGCTTTATAAGCACAGACATATTAGAAGACTCAATCTTAACAACACCTGGAGCCCATATTACAGAAACTGGGGAACTGGGGTCAGAAAGTATGGTCCAGGTCAGGGAGAATATGTTATTTAACATGCCATTTCTTTTATTAGGGACAAAGAATTGAGTACTGGTTCAGGATACCCTTCAGGAGTAGACACACAAAAATATGAAGACAAATTGAATTTAAAAGATGGAAGAGAGTGAATGAGAGAAGACATTGGCAAACTAATCACCAGGGATTTCCCCCCAATCCTCATATACTTTTGGTAGCATCATGTCCCTGTTAAAGGCCAGTGACCGTGTCTAACTGGGTACTTATAGTAGGTCAGGTCTGTAGTGTAGCCTCCCTTCGAATTTCCGTATTTTACCCCTGTTTAGTCCACCCTTCAGTTCTGTGGTTCTCCTGTGCCTGTTTCAGTTGCCCCCCTGCCTTTATAAGAAAGTGAATAAGTAGCTACAAAAGTGCCGTGTCTATAGAACCTCCACTTGTTCCTCTCAGATCCTGGCTGCCTTTGTTTCTTGCTACTGGGGTAGTGGTGGTGTTTTTGTTGTTAGTTTCTTCTCTTTACAAGTGGGACACAGCTTACTCACACTCCATTCAATAACGTTTGTCATGACCCACTATGATCTTTATTCCAGGCCTTGAACATAATTACCTAATTATCTTGTGTTTATGTGTGGTTTGTTTCCTCTCTCTCTTCTCTCTCTCTCTCTCTCTCTCTCTCTCTCTCTCTCTCTCTCTCTCTCTGTGTGTGTGTGTGTGTGTGTGTGTGTTTCTTTCCCATGTGGTTTTCTACATTTTGAGGAAAATATTTGAAAAGAACAAATTTGCACCAAAGCAAAGGCTTGAAGTGAATAAAGAATTCTTAGTAAATAAGTTTTGTTTTAAATAGTATCAGTAGCTAAGAGGAACCATGTAGTCAGTACTGAGTCATATTAATCTCCTTAAAGTCTATCTCTGAGTATATTGGCTCACTCCAAAGCCCTTTACTGTGCTGTTCTGTTAGGTCAATGGAAAGAAGGTCATATTTCTTAATCTTATGGATTGTTTATGTTGCAATCACAACTCCTACTGCTTTCTGATGAGTAAGCTGTGCTTGCTAATGTCTACACCTTTATTCCTTCTCAGCATCCCCCCTTTACCACCCTGCCTTATCCCTACATGCCACAATGCCAGCCAGTTCTTGGATCTGTAAGACATGATGCTGTCAACAAGCACACATATTTTTTTTTCACTGAGCAAGTTTGGGCAAGTAATTTCTTCTGGAGGAGATTCATCTGTCAATGTTCTTATATGTCAACAAGGCTCATAATGATAGTGTCTCAAAACCATAGTGAAATAATAATAATGTGACATATACAGCCATAGCAGCATGGTGCCCACCGTGTAGTAAATGCTTTTTATATGTTAATGGATACATTTTAGGAGAATACAAATCACCCAAAGGTTTTCTATACATTTCAAATGGCAAAGCCCTGGTCTTTATTTCATTACTATTGGGAAGTCTATCTAAATGAAAATCTATATTTTTGTCCCCATTTACCAACACCTTCCTCATCCTTCAAAAGTGTTTTATAATTGCCTGTATACGTGGGAGAATTGTGTGTTTGTGCTAAAGAAGGGCAGTGTGTATTTATTTCCATGACTACATTTCAATGAGAGTTAAGAAAAGACGTTATATTTTCCAAGGAAGTAGAATAAAGTGCTTGTAGAGTGATCATTCTAAAGATGGCCCGTTGTGGGGAAAAAAAAAAAACAAACAAAAGACAAAACAAAGGAAACAAACAGAAAACAACCATACCAGGAAGGAGACCTGTAGAGAAAGCTGCCAGAGACTGCAGTGTTCTCAGGGTTTGAAGTCTCAACTCAGCATTGAAGAAAATAGGTTGAAATAAAGACGACAACCTGGCAGAAGCCCTCCTGTGCCTGACAGTTTTAAAAGAACCGTGGAAAGCAGCACTCTTTCCCTTCTTTTTCTGTCCTTCTTAGAGAAAGTTCAGATTAGATGAAAATCAGAATTCTACCAAAGCCTTTAAGAAGAAAGTAGGCCAAGGCAAGGCTCTCCCTGAAGCCATCGTCAAGGTGGAAGGCAATCAGGACTGGAACACTAGAGAGCAATTCAAAGGTACAGTGAAAGGGACTGAAGGTGGAGCCAGGTGGAGTATAGTATTGTGAAAAGAACAAGTCTGTGGTTAAAGGAGAACCAGGGAGGTGACAAAGATGACGGGAGCCAAGAGGCAAAGTGAGCAGGGTCCCTTGGCTCTGTGTGCCACTAGACTGTCAGAGCCACCAGAAAGAGACAATAGCTGTCATTTCAGTGACTCTAGTCATATATGTACCCAGCCCAAAACATTTCATAAGAGGGAGTATGGTAGATCCCAGGGCATATCCAGTTGGTCCGTTTAGACCAGTTGTGCCCACCATAGTGTGTTCATTAAGTAACCATTATTGAGATAAATAAAATTTCTTGGGCGAGCTATATTTTCCCCAATCTGTGCTACTATACAGTTCAGTACATTCCACGTAATGCTGATCTACATGGTAGGTACCCTACATTGTACTTAGACATGCAAGATCATTAATTCATTTGCTGAGCATTCATTGAGTATAATGTAGCATTGTACAAAAAAAAAATCTGTCCCTGAGTAGTTGCCCTAATAATGAGATCAAAGAAAAACATAAGCTGACTGCTGAGAATCTCTTCTATATCTGATACAGATCACATTTAATCTTCAAAACAATAACGTTACTACTGCCTGTGCAAAATGTTATTATTCCCATTTTGCAGAAGAGATACTAAAGTTCAAACGGATTAAAAACAAAACCATGACTTCAATCTCAGTCCTCTGGAGGCAGAGGCAGGTAGTTCTCTGTGAGTTCAAGGCCAACCAGAGACACACAAGGAAACTATCTGAAGAAACTGACATTAGAATCCATTCATCTGTTTCATTCCAAGTCTATGGATTTCTCTTAACACTTTAACTGTCAATAGGCCTTAGGATCAGTTTCATGAATACCAGCAGTATTATTTAAGGGCCCGTAGGCTCAGAGTCAGATCTTAGGGATACAGAGATGCTAATCCTAGCCTTTGCCTTAACCTATTCACTAAGTAGGAAGTCGTTGTCTCATAGTGCTTAATACCTGAGGCAAGTGCTGGAAAAAGACTATGTGACTTCCAGTCAATGCTCTGTATCAGTCCACTGTAGCCTGTGTATTCTAGAGCATGTTATATAACACATACTGTGGCATGCATGTGTGCAAGCACACACACACACACACACACACACCCCACATACCCCACACATAGAAATAAGTAAAAAAAATTAAAATACTCTAAGAGCTCTTTGGTTTTCTACCCCATCCTTTCACAAGTGTGCAGTAGTTTCCCAGAGATTGGACAAGGTGTGATATTGTAATCGCCCAAATGCTGAAGTTGATATTAAAATCTAAATGCTGTCTCTAAATCCTTATAATAAAGAGGTTTGTGAAAATAAAAAAAATGCTGTTATTATATTTCAGGAGGTTGAAGTACAACTAGCTTTCATTAAGATGTGCTTATTAATACATAAAATGGGTTTATTATTACTTACTACATTAATAAACATTTTAAGTATCTCAGTTTCAATATGTAATGGAGAGTATTGCTAGATTAGCTTCATAGACAAAACACTCTTAAAGGTTTTCCATTATTTTGTGAAGATGTAAACATGTAAAGAACCTAAGGCCAAAACATTTGAGTAAGTATGTTATGCCCAGTACCTGAAAAGCAGTTAACACAGTGCCTGACTGGCACTTAGTGAGTAGTAAATATGTTCATGGTGATGTTTATTATTCTGCACATAAGCATAATTAGCTCCAAATTTGATTTCCATAATAAAATGCTAAATATTAATGTTATAGAAATTCACAGAAAAGAAAGTTTGTATCCTACTGAGGTTCCCAGAAAGGCTCTATGAAGCACTTAATGCTTGACATGTACATTAAGAAATGAGTAAGATGGGATCAGAATCTGACTCAGTGGCAAGGCACTAGCCTGGCAAACAGATGAGATGAGGTGGGAAAGCTTGAATTCTACATGTTACACCAATAGAGTAAAACAGGGGAAGTGTAGGAGGGGGAAAAGGCACGAAGGAAGGAAGGAAGGAAGGAAGGAAGGAAGGAAGGAAGGAAGGAAGGAAGGAAGGAAGGGAAATGGTGACCAGAGTAGAATTTATTCAAAGTGAATAAAACACTGGAGCAGTTTCCTCTGGAAATAAGGAGTAGTCAAATTTGTCTCAGGCTCATATGCAGAAGACAACAGGAGAGACTTGCGATTGCATAACCAAGCGAAGCCTTGAATGCCAACAGGACAAGTGTCTATTACTCAGTAAGGATCTTTACTCAAGAGCTGTGGCTTGGACAGGTGATCAATAGCTGTGTTTCGGATAATTTGAAGGGAAGGAGACTAAGCATGCAATAACTTGTTAGTAGGTTATAGCAACAGTCCAGGAAAGAAGAAACAGAGAGCTGAACTTTTATCGTGAGTGATGAAGGGATGGAGAAGACCGAAGATGTGTTAAGATCAGTAATTAGTCCATGAACTTCCATTATCTACACTGTTTTCCCCTCCAACTTAAATCCTCTCATCAAAGGTAGATGCTGTGGGAAATATTTCATATTTATGGTGCCAAAACTGAGGTTTGGGAACCCAAACACTGGACAGAATAAATATACAAGATCTCAAGAATCATGTCCATAGGGAAACAAAAGATGTTGATATTAAAGACAAAAGTGGGGAGATACCAGAACCAGGAATGAATATACATTAAAAATTCAAAGACCCTGTACAGAACTGCAAAATATGTGTGCAGATGTATGGCTGATGAAACCTAGTGAAAAGACAAGTTATGAGATCATCCTGAGGCCAAATAAAAAAGTATGGTTTTTCAGAGAAAAGCAACAGAAATGTTCCACCCATCCCAAATCAGAGACTGCAAAGCAACATATAGACCTGAGAGGGTAGGGGGCTTGGTACGTAATAGTTATGGCCTTTTTGCTCAGTTAATTAATGATTTGAGGTGGACACGGGTTTTTTTTATTATGATTAAAACTAGAAAAGAAGCCAGGCTAGCCAGTGATTTACTGTAATGTTCCTTTAGGTTGTCTACCATTCTTTCTGTGCAGAGTGAAGGACAATAGAGTTCTTGGAAAACTCCGGGTGTCTGTGCTCCACTATGCAGCTCATTGCACAGAATTATAAGGAGGTGGGAAGGGTCTTTCAGACAAAGGTGGTAAGATTATTGCTATTTCAAGTACTTACCACATATAGCTATGCTGGGCCGGGAGGGAATTTTATTCTTAGTTCTCATTCTATGAAAAATCAGTATGAGAAAAAACACTTTCTTGGAAGAATTCCAAGAGAGGATTTAGCTGTTCTCTCCAGTGAGGGAGTGTCTTCAGGATGAGGGGAAATCCTTGTCAACTTCATTCTCTTTGAAGGTTTGTTATTAGTACCCACTAGAAGACTCCCTTCACTTCAATTCATAGTCAACCACTGACATTGTGCACTGCTTAGAACTAGGGTGTAAAAGTCTCTGTGCCCTGTAAGAAGGGCTGACTGACTTGATTACTTTGTCGTTGCTATGTTTTGAGTATGCTTTATTCCTTCCCTAACTCAGACTGATACTTGACTGTTGTAGCAGTGTCTGGAATGCGGCCCAGGGACAACTGTTCCGTGATAAGGAACGAGTTGTAAATGCTTTTCTAATGAGAATGGGTTAAATGTCACACATGCCTGCTCTTCCATGCTAAGAAACGAACAAAAACTCCCCAAATGGATGCTTGTATTGTTGAGCTCTCGCAATCTAGGGTGAACAGATACTTTAAAAATATTTCCCTGGGAAAACAATGCAGCAAAAACAGCCATTAGAACTCAAAAAGAAGCAAATGACAAATATAAGAAATCCTTCCTAATATTATTATTTTCAGATAGCACAGGTTAGCACCTTCTTGTACTGTCTCATTGATGCCTTTACCCCAACATTGTAAGGCAGTTACTATCATCATATTTGAAGTGAGAGAATAGGCTGGGGCAGGTTTCTATGATTTCTTCAAAGCTTAGCCAGTAACGTTAGAATTTAAACCCACGTCTGTCTGAAGATAAATTATGCTTCGGCACAACGAAAAGTGTTCGCTGTTGTTGTTTTTTTTTTAACTTGGTTCTTATGCTGTCTGTTTGAAGTATCCCAGATCATTATAGCACCGTTGATCTCTTCGAGTTCTCTTGCAGAAATTTTTTTCATCGAATTACGTCTAAGGTATCATATCAACAACCCTAGGAAGTGCCCTTAATCCATTTGCACTATTTGGTGTAAAACAGTGGTTCTCCGCCTATATAGGTTGTGACTGCACTGGGGTGGGGGTCACGCATCAGACATCCTGCATACAATTCATAACAGTAGCAAAATTACAGTTATGAAGTAGCAATGAAGATAATTTTATGGGTGGAGAGCACTACAACATGAGGAACTGTGTTAAAGGGTCACAGCATTAGGAAGGATGAGGACCAGTCATGTAGGACTGCAAAGTCTCAATTTAAAGCTCTTTCTGCATATGTGTCACGTCATATTCACTTCTAACATCCCTGTCCAGAGGCTGAGGGAACTTCTCAAAAACATCTAGTGAGATCTAACTTCATGTCCATGAGGACATTTTATTTTGTACTGAGCTTGGTAAATTATGTATTAATTCTAACTTAGTGAGGAGAAACTTGTTAGACCAATGTGTTCCACCTTCTAATGCATCTCTTAATGAAGGCATCTTTATGGTGTGTAGAAGCCCTTTATTTGCATTTTCTTTCTACTGACATCAGAGACAAGCTAGCCTAAGATAAGTCTGTCTTTACAACCTCTTCATCTTGATTTTAAGCAAGTCATTTAACTTCTCTGAACCTTCATTTCCTTACCTCCAAATGGGAATACTATTACTGTCTTTGTAAGACTTCTTTTTTCTAAATAGCAGATAAACCTAACATATTTTGTGTGGTCAATGTGTGGTAACTCAAATTAACCTCATTGTAAGTCCCAACATCAGACCATTGGATAACAGTGAGAGAACAGATCCTTGTATGTTTCTTACCTCACTTGAAGTGTCTTAAACTTTAAGTAATTTTGTTATTTTTCCATGCTTAAAAAAAGACTTGAAAATATTGTTCCACTTACCATTTCACCCTTAAAGGATTGCAAATGAGCTCATAATTTACTTGAAAAAGAACTCTCAGTAGCCTATGTAGTGCTTTGCTGAAGGCTTGCTCAGTGTTTTCATTTCCTGTAATATGTTTTCATCTCTAATTTCATTTGAAGGTCAGAGTGACTCCATGCATGAGGCAGGACTGACATCAGTTCATTCATTAATTTATGTATTTAATAAATGTTTGCTGGGTCATGACCATATGCTAGACCTTATCATTGGAGCTGAGGATACAGCACTGGAAAAGAAAAGAGACCTAGTTTCAACCCTCTAGTGCTCGATTTCAAGTGTAGTCACGGAGGAGGGAAACTGTACAAAGTTGCATGGTTTGTAAGAGGTAGACCTCAGAGTATAAGTAAAGTTTGCTGGTGTTTACTGTGATGTATACTCCACTCTCTTGTTCTGTATGTGTTTAGTTATCCATGTATTCAATATATTCCTTTCTTATACTTCCTACTTAGCTTTAATGTGGTTTTGCCTGAAAGACAAAACCAACCAACCATACAAACAGAACCACTAAGACAAATGGTAAATAAGTTTGAATTTTCTATTGAACTATACTATTGGAACTTCTCTTTTAGTTTTCCATTCAAGTTTTCTTATACTTAGTATTTAGTCCCTGATTAGCCACACTGTTTAGCTGTATAATCTGGACAGCACTCCTGAAGCAGGGGGACTAGAAGCCTTGTGTCCTCTTGGCTCCTTTAGGTCTCACCTTGTCCTTAACTAATATCTCTTTACCCTCCACATATCTCCACTGTCCTCATGTCTACTCTGTTTCTCTCCTATCAGGCTCAAATACCTTATCACTCACTCCTCTTGCCTCCACCCCAACTCTCCTCTGTATCTCCAGCTTAAAAGAACTCTATGCAGCTTAACTCCTAGTTCCTTTAGGGAACTTTTGAAAATGACTCAAACTTTCAAGGATAACTCCAATATCTGAATAGTCCAGCATTTGTATTTTAAACTTTAATTGCCTAGGTCCATACTGAAGAGGACCTCATTTGACAGCCTTTCATCTAAAAAAGACCTGGAGATTTTAATTGGCCTGATGCTCAATATGAATCAATAGTGGTAATGCTGTTGCAAGCATATAAATAAATGCTAGCTGGGAGTGTCATCACAGATTGTACTAAAACAAATATGCTCTTAGACTGAGAGAAATACTATTCAACTCTGTGATCTACGTTTTAATCTCACCTATTGCATTGATGTTTGTATCCCTTTTTCCAGATATTTCACTTCAAATAATCAGTTCTAGAGAAATTCTTTGTTTCATTGGCTGTCTCTAACAGGCTTCAATATTTCCTCTGTCTCTTCAGTTACACATGATGCATACCCATGGTATCAACCTGATATATCATCTTAACCTGATATATCATCTTAACCTAAGGATTCATGTTTTCTTGTTTTCTGGAAAACTGTTAGCCATTTCTCTATGATCCATTTCTCTTCCTATTTTGTCCTCGTAAGACTTTGGTTTTTATGGAGTGTATGTGTGTTGTCTATGTTCTTATTACTATGTAGTGTTCAACAGTGCGATGTTCTCAACTCAATTTGTATTTTACCTGTTCTCTCCTGAGTCATATTTGTAGTTTAACCTGTCAATCAATTTCTAAACCATTTCAATTGCATTAGAGATAAGGTCTACCTGTGCTTGTTGTGTGTAGCATATAGTCCTCATTTTTTACATTATTTCTGTGGTAAACACTTACACAAACACATGGGTTGTGCTCTTGAGTTACATACTGTGCTCCAGCTTCTATCTTTAGAGATACAATATCTTAACATCTTTTCTTGTTTCTATATCACCTGTAGTTCATTAAAACAAAATTCTTTCATTTGATGTATGTAGCAACTCTCATTCTAGTGTGCCTCCTCATAAGCTTTATCAATTTTGCATGTGAGAAGTCTTCCAAGAGAGTTTTGACTATGGATTAGAGGACTGATTTTATGTATAGCTTTATATTTACTGTGCTAGGGTTCTGTAATATTCATGTTTCTTGGTTAGCTTTTATGTTAAGCTCTCAATGTAAGATGAGAAACATCCATGTTCCCCAAACATGCCAGCAATATTAGAACACACACTGCACTTCTAATTGTGTTTTGTCAATGTAACATATGTTTACCCAGCCCCCAGTATGTGCTGTGCTAGGTGCTGGGCATAGAGTAGTGACAGAGTAAAGCTCCTGCCTTCCAGAAGCACAGTAGTGGTGATAGTAAGAAAATAAGTAGGTTTTAATATGTCTGCCAATAACTGTCTCAGATAAGAGCTAAAAATAATTAACACACAGGGAATATGTAGAGAATGGTGACCTTATAATATGGTGGTAAAGGACATAACACTGCAAAAGTTTTATCTACACTCAGCAAGTCTATGTCTCTATGGTGCAAGCACACTCCAGTTATAGGGAACAATGAAGGCCCTCTGGGAGTTTTTGTGTATGAGTCAGAGAAGCAGCAAATGGATTAGAGCAATCAAGAGGGAAGTAGGAAGCAATAATGTCAAGGGGACAAGTGGGAAAGAAGGTACAGCATGTACCATCTGCTGATCATTCTAAGGACTTTGACTTTTACAGTGAACAATTGCAAAGGCCATGAAAAGGCTTGAACAGAAGAAAAGTATGATTCACAAAGCCATTGAATTTCTGAGATGACCCAAGTAAGAAATGATGCTGGCTTGCACTAACATGAGAGTGGTGGACATGGTAACAAAGAGTCAAAATCTAAATATACTTTTAAAGGCACAGCAGAAAAAAAGTGCTGATGGATAGAGGTATTGAGAGCTACTACAAAGATTTGGCCCGAACAAGTAGAATGACGAATAAAAAAATAACTTGATGCAGGCATAGAGAAAAGTAGTCATGTTGCCTTGGAGAAAACAGTCTTTACAATATTTTTAATTAATTTTTAAAAATCACAGCTTTGAAGATTCCATGCCATACATGTGTACAATGAAATATGATCATGTCTGCCCACCATTTCCCCCTCCAGCTCCTTAGGGATCCTCCCTAACATACCTTCCTCTCAATTTCATATCTTTATTTTCTTTTGATAACCCACTAAATCTAGTAAGTGCTGCTTATATGTATATGGATATGGGACCATCCACAGAAGCATGAAATATCTACCAGGTTAGTAGAGTACCATTTTAGACATAATTACATTGTATGATGCTTGAAGCAAATAAAACATGCCTTCTTAGATCTTTGCCATTTATTTACCCTGTACAGGTTACTGAATCAGACTAGTTACTGAAGTGAGGGGAGAGCCTGAAATGTGTGATGTTACAGAAGTCAAATGGGAAAGGAGGGATCAGCGTTTCAAGGAAGGGGTAAGCAACAGTATTAAGTGCTACTGCTGGATCCAATATAAGTAAAGAAATTAAGATAGACTAGCTACAGCAGAGAACCAGGGCTACAGGCCTGCTGAGACTGTGCTGCGAGTAGCCAGGCGCAGACAGGTCTGGGCAGAACACACGGAAAGCATGCACACCCACACACTGGTTCAGGGGAGCAGGAACTCTGCAATAGGGACTCGGTTTCCACCAGGAGGGACCTTGCTTGCAGAACAAATGCTCAGGCCATCTGCCACCAGGAACAGTGGAGATCCAGGGACACAGGTCAGGTACACGGGAGAGATGGGAACCAATAACTGACAACAAGACTACATATAATCACAAACAACAAGATGGCAAGAGGAAAGCAAAAGAACTTACCCAAGGGAAATCAAGACAACCTGGCAACACCAGAATCCAGCTCTCCCATCACAGCAAACAGTAGACTGCCAAACACTCCAGAAAAAGAAGACTCGGACCCGAAATCATACCTCAAGATGATGATAAAGATCCTTAAACAAGAGCAGGAGAAAAAGCATAAAGAAATAGAAGCTTTTAAAGAGGAAACAAGAAAAACACTCAAAGAACTAGAGGAAAACAGAAACAAAGAGATGAAGGAATTGAAGAAGGAATTTAAAATGGAAAAGGAAACAATAAAGAAAACACTAAGAGAGACAACCCTGGAGGTAGAAAACCTAAAAAAGAAATCAGGAGTCACAGATGAACTCATCTCCAACAGACTACAAGAGACGGAAGAGAGAATCTCAGGAGCCGAAGACAACATTGAAAACATAGACAAAACAGTCAGAGAGGATGCAAAAGTTAAAAATCTCCTAACCCAAAATGTCCAGGAGATCCAGGACACAATGACAAGACCAAACCTAAGAATAATAGGAATATAAGAGGGCGAAGAATATCAACTAAGATGCACAGTAAATATCTTCAAAAAATCATAGAAGAAAACTTCCCTACCCTTAAGAATGAGATGACCATGAGCATAAGAGAACCCTACCGAACTCCAAATAGAGTGGACCAGAAAAGAAATTCCTACCAACACATAATGGTCAAAACGCCAAGTGCCTAAAGCAAAGAAAGACTACTAAAAGCAGTAAGGGAAAAAGGTCATGTAACATATAAAGGCAGACCAATCAGAATCACACCAGACTTCTCAACAGAGACTATGAAAGCTAGAAGAGCCTGGACAGACATCATGCAGACCCAAAGAGAACACAAGTGTCAGCCCAAGCTGCTATACCCAGTAAAACTCTCAATCTCCATAGATGGAGAGATGAAGATATTTCAAGACAAATCTAAATTTACACAATATCTGACCACAAACCAAGCACTACAATGAATTATACATAGAAAACCCAATACAAGGAGGGAAACTACATCCTAGTAAAAACAAGAAAATACCTAAGCAAGAAAACCAAAAGAAGAAAGACACACAGGCACAATTCTACCTCTAAAAGCAGAAATAGGAGGAAACAGCAACCACTATTCCTTAATATCTGTTAACAAAAATGGACTCAATTCCGAAATAAAAAGATATAGGCTATCAGACTGGATACATAGAGAATCCAGAATTTTGCTGCATACAGAAAACTCATCTCAGAGACAAAGACAGACAATATCTCAGATTAAAAGGTTGAGAAAAAAACCTTCCAAGCAAACGGGCCCAAGAACCAAGCTGAAGTGGCCATTCTAATATCGAATAAAGTAAATTTCCAACAAAGAGTTATCAAAAAAGATAAGGTAGGACACTTTTAACTCATTACAGGGAATATTTGTCAGGAGGAACTCTCAATCCTTAACATATATGCTCCAAATACAAAAGCACCCATATTCATAAACCCTACTAAAGCTCAAAAAATACATTTCATCCCACACAATAATAGTGGGAGACCTTAATACCCCACTCTCACCAATGGACAGATCATAGAAACAGAAACTGAACAAGGACACTGCAAAACTAGCAGAGGTAATGAACCAACTGAAATTAATAGATATCTACAGAACATATCATCCTAAAACAAAAGAATATACCTTCTTCTCAGCACCTCACAGCACCTTCTCAAAAACTGACCATATAATCAGTCACAAAACAAGCCTCAATCGATATAAGAAGATTGAAATACTCCCATGCATTCTTTCAGATCACCATGGTCTAAGGCTGGTCTTTAATAACAACAAAGACAACAAAAAGCCCATATACACATGGAAACTAAACAATGCTCTCTATTAAACTATAGCATGGTTAAAGAAGAAATAAAGAAAAAAATTAAGGTTTTTCTAGAATGTAATGAAAACAAAAACACAACATAACCAAACCGATGAGATGCAATGAAAGCAGTACTGAGAGGAAAACTCATAGCTCTGAGTGCTTCCAAAAAGAAACTGGAGAAAGCAAACACTAGCAAATTGACAGCACAGTTGAAAGCTCTAGAACAAAAGGAAGCAGATACACCCAAGAGGAGTAGAAGGCAAGGAATAATCAAACTTAGGGCAGAAATAGACCAAATAGAAACAAAAAGAATCATTCAAAGAATCAACAAAACCAAGAGCTTGTTCTTTGAGAAAATTAACAAGATTGATAAACCCTTAGCCAGACTAACTAGAGGGCAAAGAGAGAGTGTCCAAATTAACAAAATCAGAAAGGAAAGTGGAGACATAACAACTGAAACTGAGGAAAGTCAAGAAATCATCAGATCCCATTACAAAAGCCTATACTCAACAAAACTGGAAAATCTTGAGGAAATGGATGAAATCCTAGACAGATGCCAAATACTAAAGTTAATCCAGGACCAGGTGAACCATCTAAATAATCCCATAACACCCAAAGAAATAGAAGAAGTCATCCAAGCCTCCCATCCAAAAAACGCCCAGGTCCAGATGGGTTTAGTGCAGAATTCTATCAGATATTTATTGACAACCTAATACCAATACTCTCCAAACTATTCCACAAAATAGAGTCATATGGAACACTACCCAACTCATTTTTCGAGGCCTCAATAACCCACATTCCTAAACCATACAAAGACCCTACAAGGAAAGAGAACTTCAGACCAATCTCACTTATGAACATTGATGCAAAAATACTCAACAAAATCCTTGCAAATCAAATTGAAGAACACATGAAAATGATCATTGACCATGATCAAGTAGGCTTCATCCCTAGGATTCAGGGATGGTTTAATATATGGAAATCCATCAACATAATCCACCATATAAACAAACACAAAGTAAAAAAAAAAAAAAAAAAAAAAAAACATGGTCATCTCACTAGATGCTGAGAAAGCATTTGACAAAATTCAACATCCCTTCATGTTAAAGGTCCCAGAAAGGACAGGTATCCAAGTCCCATACCTAAACATAATAAAAGCAGTATACAGCAAACCAATGGCCAACATCAAACTTAACGGTGAGAAACTTGAAGTGATCCTACTAAAATCAGGGAGTAGACAAGGCTGCCCACTCTCCCCCTACCTATTCAACATAGTACTGGAAGTCCTGGCCGGAGCAATTAGACAGCAAAAGGAAATCAAGGGGATACAAATTGGATAAGAAGAAATAAAAACATCACTGTTTGCAGATGACACGATAGTGTATCTAAGTGACCCCAAAAATTCCGTCAGAGAACTTCTACAGCTGATAAACAAGTTCATCAAAGTGACTGGATATAATATTAACTCAAACGAATCAGTAGCCTTCCTCTACTCAAAGGACAAACATGTGGAGAAAGAAATTAGGGAAAAGATACCCTTCACAATAGTCACAAACAATGTGAAATATCTTGGTATGACTCTAATGAAGTAAGTGAAGAACCTGTATGATAAGAACTTCAAATGTCTAAAGAAAGAAATCGAGGAAGATCTCAGAAAATGGAAAGATCTCCCATGCTCATGGATTGTAAGGATAAACATTGTAAAAATGGCCATCTTACAAAAGCAATCTACAGATTCAATGCAATCCCCGTCAAAATTCCAATCCAATTCTTCATAGAGTTGGAAAGAGCAATGTGCAATTTCATCTGGAATAACAAAAGACCTAGAATAGCAAAATCCATCCTCAACAACAAGAAAACATCTGCAGGAATCACTATCCCTGACCTCTAGCTATATTACAAGGCAATTGTGCTGAAAACTGCATGGTACTGGTACAGAAATAGGCACGTGGATCAATGGAATAGAATAGAATATCCAGAAATGTGCCCTCACATATGGTCACTTGATTTTTGACAAAGGAGCTGTAACCATTCAATGGAAAAAGGACAGCCTCTTCAACAAATGGTGTTGGTCTAACTGGCACTCAGCATGCAGAAGAATGAAAATAGACCCTTTCTTATCTCCTTGTACAAAGCTCAAGTGTAAGTGGATCAAAGATCTATACATTAAACCAGGTACACTGAAACTATTAGAAGAGAATGTAGGGAAAACCTTATAACACATGGGCACAGGAGAAAATTTTCTGTACAGAACACCAATGGCTCTTGCTCTAAGGTCAAATATTGATAAATGGAACTTAATGAGATTGCAAAGTTTCTGTAAGGCTGAGGACACTGTCAAGAAAACAGATTGGGAAAAGATCTTTATCAGCCCCACATCTGATAGAGGCCTAATGTCTAACTTATACAAAGAACTCAAGAAGTTAGACACCAGAAAATCAATCAACCCTATTAAAAAATGAGGTACAAAAAGTTCTCAGTTGAGGAATATCAGATGGCTGAGAAACATCTAAGGAAGTGCTCGACATCATTAGCCATCAGGGAAATGCAAATCAAAACAACCCTGAGATTCTACATCACACCAACCAGAAAGGCTAAGATCAAACATTCATATGACAGCAGATGCAGAGAATGAGGAACACTTCTCCATTGTTGGTGGGGTTGTAAACTGCTACAACTACTATGGAAATCAGTCTGGTGATTCCTCAGAAAATTGGACATAGTACTACCTGAAGACCCAGTTATTCCACTACTGGGCATATACCCCAGAGAAGCTCCAACATACAACAAAGACACATGCACCACAATGTTTATAGCAGCCCTATTTATAATAGCCAGAAGCTGGAAAGAACCCATATTTCTTCAGTAGATGAATGGATACAAAAATTGTGGTATATTCATATAATGGAGTACTACACAGCTATCAGAAACAATGACTTTATGAAATTCTTAAGAAAATGGATGCATCTAGAGAATATCATCCTGAGTGAGATAACCCAGTCACAAAAAACACACATAATATGCAGTCACTGATAATTGGATACTAACCCCAGAAAGCTCTGAACACCCCAGAAACAACTTACAGACTATATGACTTTCAAGAAAAACAAAGGCCAAAAAAAAAAAAGAAAAACAATTATGCTTAATTTTTACACACCAAGAAAACTTTGACTATTTCCAGGTTACATCTTGTTTTACATGTACTTTATGCTCATTGTTACTAGTAAGATTTTAATGCATACTATCAAACATTTAAAAAAATCAAGTACTAACAAAAATGTATTCATATACTTTTATGCAAGAATGCTTAAAATCTGTACATTTATCTTCATCTTTTAAAAAATAAAGTTGTTCAATTAATTAAAAAAAAGAAAGAAAAAGAGATGAAGATAGAAGGGAAACTGGGACCAAGGGGCTGAGATAACTCCTATCAGCATTTTTTGCTTTTAGGGGAAGAGAAATGGTGCTGCTTTGAGGAGAAATGTTTTTAAATCTTGTCTTTTGTTCTAGGTTTAGATGTTGTTTCAGATAAAAGAAAAAGTATTGATTTCACAGGAGGCAAAGAGATTAGATCAATGACCATCATTAGATTAAAAAAAAAGGATGGGGTGTTGTAGTATACAAATAAAGGGACCAAGCAGGATGAAGAGAAAAGAGACAGAGCTTGTGTTGCAGATATGAAGACAGTGGAAGAGAAACTTCTTTCTGACTGTTTATGTTTTTCCAGTGAGACTGAAAGCTGGTCATTTTCCTATGAAGGCAGAGAGTCCACGGTGGTCTAAGGAAGATGCAAAAGTGACTGCTATGATGGACAAGGAATTTAGGCACAGAGGGAAGTCGGGGCACTGGGAGGCCAAAGGACAGTACTCTAGCATTCATGGGGCAATTCATTTCTTGTTCACTTTTATCAATTATGCCTGATGAGTTTCGTTCTTTCTTAACAAATAGGAGTCACTACTTACATTAGAGCAGTTTTCTCATAATTGTGTTTCTCAAACTAGTCCCTGACCACTATCCTTGGGACTAAGAAAAAGCAAAACATTAAAACTGTGTTCCAGCCCCTTCTAAGCGGTTCACGTTACCGGTTAACATGGTAAGGACTCCAAATATCCTGGCAGCTGGGAAAACATATTGACTCATGCAATGGTTGACAACATTACTTGTTCACAGAGCTCATTTCTGTAAAAACTATCAAGGACCTTTCCCAGAGACTAGTACACCATGGAATGCCCTCTGAGAAATACTAATTCAGAAAGTATGTTGGAGATTAGCAACTGGGTTTTAGGACAAGACATTTGCTGGGTCGGAGTCACCAAAGCTTCCCCCCCAAACCAAATGTGTCAGCAACTCATGCCTTTCCCAACCTATCTCAGTATTCTGTCACTGAGCCAGACTACAGAGATGTGGGTTCTATCTTGTTTGCCTAAAGTCAGATAAACACAATATTGTAAATGCAGCTGATTCCCCAGTTTTCACTCGGAGGCAGTTCTCCAATTTTATACTTTCAATAATTCAAGAGATATTCTTGGAGCAGTGTAGCAGAGGCAGCAGGACCATTTATTAACTACTTCCTTGTATCAGATACGTGATGCTTGTAATGTGCATATGCTCTTACTCTCCAAAGAACTAAAGAAGGAATATGTTATGAGAAAACATTCTCTTAAAAAAAAAAAAAAACTCATTACCCAGAAGGAAAATGTGTCTCTTTTGCAACAAGTAATGTGTCTGTTACAAACATATTTGAAGCCCCAGAAATATTTCTGGGATCAGAATGTTGGAGTGGAAAGAGACTTTAGAGTGGTTTTTGTAGTCTCCTCAAAAGCTATTACATACATTGCTTTAGAGTTGTGAAATTAAGAAATCTTGCCATAACTGTTTTTTCTTTAATTTAAATAAAGTCATGTGAAATGATAATAATATGAACTAAAGCCCATACTTCCTGATGTAGTAATATAATACAATTTTTCATTATTGAGTAAGATTGTAAATGAATATTTGGTAGTTGGATGTTACCATGTCATGGAAGCCTGATTTCACTAGAATACAGTGATTATCAAGCTCAAACATACACACACACACACACACACACACACACATATATATATACACACACACACAAGAATTACTTGAGTTGTTGGCTTTAAAGGGAAGATTTCTAGACCCCATCATTAGGAGATAACTAATTTAGTGAATCTGATACTAAGAGCAGGGAGTTTAAATTTTTTTTTTTTTTACATTAACAGTGGGAGTCTTTATTAATTTTAAACGTTATTTTAAAAAGCAAAGATAAAAAAAACAATTTTAAAATTTTTTGCATAAATTTATACAAAAACAATTGTGTCAGTACTTGGCTTTTTTTTTTTTAAACGATTTTATTTTTCAAAACAAAGATAGATGTAAAGATTTTAAACATTTTTTGCTTAAAATTATACATTTTTGTCAGTACTGTTTTTTCAGACATTAAAATAAATTTTACATAAAACCATGTGAATATGTTTTTTAGTCAGTACTTGATTTTTTTCAAGGGCTTGACAGTATGCATTGAAAACGTACTAGTTGCAATAAGCGTAAAGTACATGCAAAACAAAACGCAACATGGAAATAGTCAAAGTCTTCTTGTTTTGTGAATATATGTATAGTTTTTGTTTTCTTTATTTCTTGGACTTCATACAGTCTGTGAGTTGTTTCTGGGGGAGTGCAAGCCTCTGGGGTTAGCATCCCACTATCAGTGACTGCATATTATGTCTGTTCTTTTGTGACTGGGTTATCTCACTCAGGATGATCTTCTCTAGATGCAGCCATTTTCTTAAGAATTTGGTTAAGTCATTGTTTCTGGTGGCTGAGTAGTATTCCATTGTGTATATGTACCACAATTTTTGTATCCATTCGTCTTCTGAAGGACATCTGGGTTCCTTCCAGCTTCTGGCTATTATAAATAGAGCCGCTATGAACATTGTGGTGCATATATCTTTGTTGTGTATTAAAGTGTCTCTGGGATATATGCCCAGAAGTGGAATAGCTGGGTCTTCAGGTAGTACTATATCCAATTTTCTGAGGTATCGCCAGACCGATTTCCAGAGTGGTTGTATTAGCTTGCAACCCCACCAACAGTGGAGAAGTGTTCCTATTTCTCCGCAGCCTCTCCGGGAGTTTAAATTTTTAGCAAGTTTCCTAGATAAAACCCTGTGGAACTGATTGGAGAAACACATCTCTAGGAATATTATTTTCATAATCAAGGTGTTGGATGGGAAGTGTCAAATGGTCAGTTGGAACAATTCCTCTACACTCAAACCAACTCAGATGCATGAGAAGTCCTGCCTGTTTCTGTATTTCCATTTTTTAAAAGCATCTTCATTTTAAGGTGATAATGCTTAGAGAAATCTATCCTATAACTTGATGTCTGGAAATGCACAGTATAGGTGCTATGAGGAATCTTTAGTATATAATGCATAGGTGGGTATAAAGGTCCTATAAAGCTTTAATGATTAGAAAAGTCATCAAGAATTTGTGATATGTCAGTATTTCCTAACTATTTACATACTAAAAAACGTGGCCATGCCTGGGAGTCTTTGGTATGTCCAAAGTTCAGAGGAATATTGGTCTTTATACAGAAACCAATCCTCAATATTGCAAGTTCCAAATAAAAATTTTGTCAGTTGTAGCCAGGGCACGATCAAACTCTGGAGGACACCCTGAATACAATATAAACACTTGCAGCAATATTTCAGAATCCAAAAATCTACTTAGTAATTCATCTTGATGGTTAACCATCAAGTTCACTCTTGTCAATCTTCACTGTGGGAAATCTACAGAGGAAACCAAATAATCACAAAAGACGGTTTGGTAGAGACAGCCTACTCCAGTGGAAAGTCCAACATCTAACAAACAAATATTGACTGTCTAGGTGGCTTGTACTAGGTTAAAGGGTATCTCCCAAAGATATGTCCATCTGGGCCTTCAGAATTTGGAGATATTTGGAATAGGCATCTTTGCAGATACAATTAGAGTAAGGATCTGTATTTGTACTACCAGTATTAGAGACCTTAAATCCAATGGTTGTTCTCATGAGAGGACATTGATACAAAGAGAGAGATCTTGTGAAAATCATGGCAGACATCACTCCAGCCAAGCTGTCAATATTGGGGCCTAACACAGGTTAAGAAAAGGCATGAAACACAATCCCCCTTGAGTCTTTAGTGAGTCTATGGTGCTACCCACACCCTGGTCTTAGACTTCTACCCTGAAGAACTATGGGGAACTGAATTGCTGCTGTTTTCAACCACAGAGTATGGAGTCCTTTCTTATGGCAGTTACAGAAAACTCATCTAACCCCCATGTCATTTTATTTGCTTGGGTAACTAACATAACTTTTGAGCTTCAGCCCACTCATCAAAAAATGGGGCTCCTCATAAACGCCTATGAAATCACAGGCTAACTGTGATGATGAAACAGGATAATTCATATAAATTGCTTGTCTCTGAGTAGGCTCTCATTACGTGCTGACTGTTGTTACTGATGCCTGAAGAGATGGTATAGGGTGTGAAATGATCTGAAAA
This sequence comes from Micromys minutus, assembly GCF_963924665.1. Lineage (NCBI taxonomy): Eukaryota > Metazoa > Chordata > Mammalia > Rodentia > Muridae > Micromys > Micromys minutus. The sequence continues at coordinate 82,112,737 of NC_137970.1, read as the reverse complement.
GATGGAGTCATACAGTTTATGCAGTCTGGCACAACGATTCATCCCCCTATCAAAAAGACAGTAAATGCACCAGCAAGTCAGGGCACAGATGAAGGAAGACAACTTCTCCCTCTAATTATTTTTATGTTTGTTTCTACAAGGGCCAAGTAACTTGTTTGCACATGTAATGATATGACCTCTTTCATCATTTTCTATTGGCTTTTCTGCCACAGCCCTTCCAATGCTGTTTTCCAGTGATGACATTAAGCAATGCTGTTTATTGCCACAGAGGGAGGAGGTTCTTTGTTAGTAAACATTTTCCTGTGGGCAACTAATCCATTTCCAATGGGGAAGGTTTTTATAACCATCTGAAGTACTTCAGAATTGCGCACCCTTCCTACTTGCTACTACTAAATCTAGAATTAAATGAGAGTCATGTCCTTTTAAGTCTCTAGTCCATAGGCACAATTTTTGACCCTGAACTCATAGTGCCACCCCCACTTTCTCACCAACTTCTTTGTAAATAAAAAATTCCTTACTGTGCTGGCTGTGCAGGCTGAAACAAATTATTTCAGTTTTTGGTACCTCAGAGCATGCATCAGTAGAACAATAATAATAATATGCCTGCCCCCAAAATACTTAATAAGAATTAAATGGGCTAGTCAATAAAAGCCCTCTGTATTCTACAACATATATAGTGAATGAAGTCTCCTTATATGCTAGCAACATTCGAAAGGTCATAGAATTTAGTAAATGAGTTGAAACTTTTCAACAAGATGGTATATATAACCTTAAGAAAACTTTAGATCTTATGAGAGACCCAGTGAGAGCTAACTGACGAATACTTAATTTAGCATATTTCATACCACATGCTTCATAATGTTGTGAGTATTTGAAAGCTAACGTTTATCAGGACAAACCGTTCACATCAAATGCATGGAAGAAAAATAACACCTCATATCATAGTAGTAACAGCTGCTTAACTTCTGAGTGTCCTTCAAAATGTGCCGAAGTGTTAAAAACTGTAGAGTTGTCAATAGGAGCTATTGCTAACACTTGCTTTAAATTAATTAAAAAACACCAATTTCAGCATTCTGGTTTTAGTGCAGACCATTTAGTGCAGAGTTATTATTGTTATTAGAGAGTCTGAGTCAGGAGGACTGTGTAGACAAATGACAACATTAAAGAAAGTCAAATGAAATTTCACATACCAGGAGAGTTGTACAGGCAATGAAAATGACTTTTATTTACTTCACAGAACATGCATAAGTGGTAGTGTAGGGAAGAGAGGGGATGGGAGGAAGGCGAGTTGATATGCTATAAATCTAACCAAAGCCCATTCTTGGTCAAGATTATAATAGTGTTGCTATTATAATTGTTTTCATTCTGCAGGTCTCCAGTCCCCCATTAATTTGATAATTTCAAACTATATCAGATGCCTACTATGTGACTGCACTGTTCTCAACATTTGTTGGAGATATGGCAGTCAACAAAGCTCTTTTGTCTTCCTAGAATTTATACTACAGTAAGCATCAACACATTAGCTCCCAACATTTGAATCTGGCCTGCCAGCTATGACAGCAAATACAGTCTTATGGCGTGTCATTCTCATGTATATTATTTATGGATGCTTTTTCATAACTAAGCAGTTAAGTTAGAGGCTTCATGCTCAAAAGTCCTGAAATGTTTCCTATCACAAATATCAACAATAAGTAAAACAAACAAATAAAAATCCACTTGGAGGACCTTGTTCGAGCAGAATCAGAAAGTGTCCAAAGAGAAGAAAATTATATAATGTGAAGTAGTTTTTAAAGCATAGAGAAATAAGACAGGAAGGTGGTGAGATAATGGGTTATCAAGCAATTCAAATGTGACAGTCAGAGAGAAATATCTCATCTAACTTGAAAAGTGTGTGTGTGTGTGTGTGTGTGTGTGTGTGTGTGTGTGTGTAATGAGTCATTGCAAGGAGATTTGCTATCACTATATGTCAGATTGGGGGCATTGAAGGGGTTTGAGCAGAGGAGTGACATGATCTGACTTTTATATAGTAAAATCCATCCGCTTCCTATAGGCAGTAAGAAATAATAGACTTTAATGAAGGTAGCAAACACAAAAGGAGGAAAACCACATGGGAGGCCAGTGTACTATATTCCAAAAAGAAAGATCATTGTGATATTAATCAGAATAGTGGCTATGGAAATGATGAAAATGGTACATTCTAGATAATAGTCTAAGGCAAGACCAAGATTTTCCAGGAAAATAAATGAAGGATGTGAAAGATAAAGAAAACTCAATGATAACTCCTAGATCTTCTGCCTGAGGCACTGGGAAAAATCAATATTCGGTGCGAAGACTGAGGATCAGACTAGGCTAGTAGAGTCAGGGAGCCAAATATTCAATTTTGGACATGGGATGTTAGATGTTTATCAGGCATCAAACTTCATGTACATAACAGCAGGCAGTTGGTCAGGAAAGTGTGGCCTGAGTGCAGAGAAAACTGAGAGACATTAGTATACAAATAGTATTTCAAGCCATGAGAATGGATGCTTTGAAGAACAGAAAAAAAAATCCAAGGCTTCCAGATATTCTTTATCTTGCAACTCTAAAGTCAGTCCAAGACAATATTCTGTCAAGTCTTCATTCATGACACATCTCAATCCAGCATTTCCTTTTCCATTCTCACAGTTATTTACCCAATCTGGGACTTCAGACTGCCTGGTCTGGCTTTTGCAATGGTATTCTGATTGAAACTCATCATTTCGTTTGTCTTGCCCATGAAAAAATAAAACCTTTCTGGGCCAGTGAGCTGGCTCAGCAGGTAAAAGGCTTTTGCTAACAAGACAGAAAACATGAGTTCAAGTCCCAGAACCCAGATGATGGATGGGGAAGAACTGATTCCTGAAAATTGTCCTCTGTCACCCCTTATATATTGCAATGCAACACTCCCTCCTCATTTGTAACCATTTGTTCAAATCTGAAACCTAGAAATCACCCATTTCTCCTACAAAACCATATACTTTTCTTATTTTATCACATTTTAAAATTTTATTTATATTGGGTGCATGTGTGCATGTGTGCTTGCCTGTGTGTGTGCCACAGAGCACATGTGAAAGAGGTCAGGAGACAACTTGCAGGAGTCGTTTTGTTTTTCCAATATGAAAATCCAGGGATGGGACTTAGGTCATCAGGCTAGGCACCAAATATCTTCATGGGCTGAGCCATCTTGTCTGCTCCCAAACCATATCATTTTCACTTCTACAATATAACTCTATTCTACCTCACTTCTTTTGCTTCTGTTATAGCCTCTTTAGACCAAGATACAAACTACTTTTTCCCCATAGACTGTCATCCATGCTAGTCACAAGAACTTCCTAAAGTTGTGTGTATTTTATCTACCCATTCCTCTTGTCTCACAGAACAAAATTCAAAAATCCCTCATCATCTCGCAATAAGTTTTCTCTCCAATCATATCCGCAGTAGCATGGATTTTCTGGAAATGCTCCATTTTATCTCCATGACCATGTTAGTAGTATACCCACATTGACCACATAGCCATAACTTGTTGCAAACAATCATGAGATTCTTGTAAGTATCTGAAACTCTAGTGTCTTCTCTTCTGTACTCACTGCCCTCCTGTGAAATTCCTGGAATGCTTGCCTATGAGGTTTAAAATTCTTCCTCCACGGACCCAGCATGCTTTGCAAATGTGCTTCCATCTACCCAATGGCATGACAAATATTGATACAGACCACGTTAATGTACATAAAGCCCACAATTTGGAAAATATTGCTTCAGTTCAATTCTTTCATTTCTTTGACTCCTCATATGCAAATTCAAAACCACCTTCCTACTAAAGGTCTTTGATGCATCCACTCTCAAATATTCTATATGACCTGAGCAGACCACTTTGTATATGTGACTATGCTGTTGTTCATCTCTTTATTGTGAGACCTCATCTCACTTGTGTTATCAGATCCTTGGAAACAAAGAGTTTTTTACTGACCTTTCTTATCCCCCCCCCCCCCGTGCCTTGTTTATGGGCATAATGTGTTGTTATAATAGTAACAAATAAACAAGTAATTAAATAAATAAGTTCCTGCATTCTCTCAGATGATCCAGTGGAAAAGAACATTGGTTTAAGAACAGAGAACAGGGGGTGGGGGGAGCTGGAGAGATGGCTCAGCAGTTAAGAGCACTGACTGCAATTCCAGGGGTCCTGAGTTCATTTCCCAGCAACCACATGGTGGATCATAACCATCTGTAATGGAAACCAATGTTCTCTTCTAGTGTGCCTGAAGACAGCAACAGTGTACTCATATACATCCAATATATGTTTAAAAAAGAATGAGAAAACCTAGAGTCTCGTTCATTTACCACTAAATGGTTGTATTATGAGACATTAGGCAAACTACTCACCTTCCTTCTTTTGTTCATATAATATAAACCAAACTGCTTTCTCCCCTGCCTACTCTTCAAACAAGTTTTGTTGGTGTGGTGCTGATTGTCTTGGAAGTTGTTCTGTAGACTAGGCTGGCCTCAAACTCACAAAGATCTGCCTGCCTCTGCCATGATAATAATGAACTACACCTCTGAAAGTGGAAGCCAGCCCCAATCAAATGCTTTCTGATATGAGTTGCCATGGTCATTGTCTCTTCACATCAATAGAACATCAACTAAGATGCTTCCCAAGTCAAAATGGAATAATTTATTATAAAAATATTAGGGATATGAAAAAATAATGTTTGCCATAAGTAATGTCAAAAAAGTCAGGATGAAGGGTGATAAAGGAACACCAGAACACTGAAAAAAACCAAATGGGAAGTCACTAAAATGATATAAAAGTCAAGGGGTTTAGAGAAATTTGCTAGCACAGTACCCTTGCTAAGGGGTAGCTAAGAAGGACATGCACGAGAGAATGGAAACCTAAGCCTCTGTACTGAGGAGCATTATAACAGAGCCACTATCTCCTGACTACCTAGAATCAAAGTCCCACTATGTTGCTTACCAGAGATACAAACACAGACATGGAAATTAACATCTTTGAACTTTAGTTAGATCACATGTATTATAAGGATAACAGTAGCACCAATTTCCAGGTATTTTGTACAAGAATAAAAGGTGCTAATCATTGCAGTCTTCAAAAGCAGATCATTGCCTTAACTGGCACTTCTTCTTGGAGCTGCATAAGCTCTGAGTCGCACCCCAGTGGTCACAACATTACAAGTTCCAGAAGCAAATCTTCTTAGCCCAGCTTATATATTTCCTGGCTTAAAAAATGTCTTCACTATGTTTTAGCCCTTTTCAGAGCCCAGTAGAGTTGGTCCATTATAAGGACAGATAATCATCAATTCCAAAATCACTATAAAAACGAGTACAGGCAATGTCTCTACAATCAAGTAAAAGGGAGTTTGAAAGTCAAAGATCAAGTGTGTGACCACGCTGGTCTTCAAAAATGAGATTTCACAAGTAGTTGTCAGACAAGATCAAAGGAGGAAATGGATGTAAGGCAATTTCCTAAGGATGTCTCACATGGTAAGCCCTTTAGAAATGTTAGCACTTACTGTTAATAACTGGTATGATTATGGGCTAGATTTTGCCAGCTACAGTGGCCATCCACTATTCCCCTGTTTTCTCCATTTGCCCTTCCTAACCTTCACAGGGGTAAAAAATATTCCTGGGGCCTGAAAATTGAAAACACTCGACATTTTTGTACTCCACTTGTTTATGCCCATGTTTAAAAAAATATGAAAAAAGACCAGCAGCAATTTGTACACCACAGATTTCAGTGTCTGCTAATGCCTCAAAGACAGCAGGGTGCACTAAGGCTAGGGCCAACATCAAATCATGCATTTATCATTAAATAGAATTCTCATTGTGCACATTTCTACACACTTAACAGTTTCCAATTGCATTTCACTTTGGTTTTGATGCGTTTCATCTTTCATTAGCCCTCATCATGTAAATTTGAACTTAATCAAAAATTTAAAAGTAAATGGCTTTCAACACACAAAAATGCAACTTTTGTTAAATGTCAAAGGAATAAATCTTTTTAAAATTCACACACTTGCATTTTTCCTAAATGGGTCCACTGAGTGAAATAAGTTTTCAATGTGGAGACCAAAGGGTAGGCAACTATGTTTTCTATAGCTTATAAACGTGGATCTGGAAAGCATCATGATACTATGAGAGGGACTGGAAAGCAATGTTGGAGAATGAGACAGGGCCTTGTTTCAAGAAGAATCCAAGGAGAAGCATAATCCCTCCCCTCAGAAAGTTGCAGTGTGGAAACAGACCTATGCTCACCAGATGAGAACATAATGCACCATGTATTAGTCAGTCACAGGAGGCTTATTTCCAATGGGTGCATAGACACAACATTGGGAGGATTGTTCTCAGTAAAAATGAAAATGGCTCCATTCTTTGAAAAATCCAACTCTATTTATTGACGGGAAATTATTTAAGTCTTAAACAAGGAAGAATGGTTACAAAGTAATTTAATTATATTTGGTTTACCACATTTATTCTCAAGACTATTTTTTTTTTTTTTTTGGCAAAACTGGCCAAGGTTACTATCATTAATGAATGTTCTTGCATTTTACATCAAAAGATTCATCTCTCAAATGTCCTTAATCAAATCAAATAAAAACAATTTTGAAAAGAACATTGGAAAAACAAAGAGTGCAAAAATCCATAATTTATAAAGCCACAACTTCCCCCTCACTGTGTACACATGTAAAATAGTATAAAAACTACTCATATTTTGGTGGCATACAAATAGCACAGGTTGTTTTTCAATGTACTATCTTTTTTGAAGAGTGGGGTGGTGTTGGTTAAGTCTCCCCATGTAGCTTTGTCTGTCCTGGAACTCACTATGAAGACCAGGCTCACCTCAAACTCACACAAATCCATCTACCTCTGCCCCCTGAGAATGTCTCAATTAATCAAAAATTTTAAATAAATTTTATTTAAATATTTCAAAAGTAAATTTATTTTCAGCTCCTTTAGGATCAATGGGACCATCACCAATAGGTATATTCTAACAGGTACACACCTGATTCTTATTGTTCTATTTTCAATATCCTTCATAGCTAAGAAAATGAAAACCTTTGAAAAACAGCCTTAAAATCACATAATACCTTTATTTTATTTTTATAGAATATTCTCTGTATTTACATTTCAAATGTCATCCCCTTTACCCCTACTCCCATTCCTCCTCCCCTCCTCTTGCTTCCATGAAGATGCTGCCACTCCCAACCACCTTCTCCATCTGAGTGCCTTGGCATTCCCCTACACTGGGAAAACCCACCTTCACTGGACCAAAGGCCTATTCTCCCACTGATGCCAGACACTGCTATCCTATGCTACATATGCAACTAGATCCATGGGTCTCTCCAGGTGGGCTCAATGGCTGGTATTTTAGTCCATGGGAGTTCTGGAGAGTTCGGTTCTATCTCTAGCTCCATCATTGAGGTCCCCATGTTCACTCTGATGGTTAGCTGCAAGCATCCTCAATTGTATCAGCCTGGCTCTAGCAAGCCCCTAAAAAGGCATCCATATCTGGCTCCTGCCAGTAAGTACTACTTGGCATTAGCAATAGTGCTTGGGTTTGGTGGCTGCATGTGGAATCAATCCCCAGGTGAGGCAATCTCTGGATGATCTTTTCTTCAACTCCTGCTCCTCTATTTGTCCCTCTATTTCCTCCCATGAGTGTTTTGTTCTCCCTTCTAAGAAGGACTGAAGCATTCACTTTCTGACCATCCTTCTCTTTGAGCTTCATAATTTCTGTGAATTGTTTCTTGGGTATTCCAAGCTTTTGGGGCTAATATCCGTTTATCAGTGAGTACATACCATTGAGTGTTCTTTTGTGACTGGGTTACCTCACTCAGGATGATAACTTCAGGTTCCATCCATTTGCCTAGGAATTTCATGCAGTCATTGTTTTTAATAGCTGAGTAGTACTTCATTGTGTAAATGTACCACAATTTCTGTATCCATTCATCTACTGAAGGACATGTGGGTTCTTTCCAGCTTCTGGCTATTATAAATAAGTCAATGAACATGGTGGAGCATGTGTCCTTGTTAGATGTTGGAGTGTCTTTTGGGTATATGCCTAGGAGTGGAATAGCTGGGTCCTCAGGAAGTACTATGTCCAATTTTCTGAGGAACTGCCAGACTGATTTCTACAGTGGTTGTACCAGCTTGCAATCCCACCAACAGTGGAGAAGTGTTCCTCTTTCTCCACATCCTCACCAGCATCTGCTGTCACCCGAGTTTTTGTTCTTAGCCATTCTGACTGGTGTGAGGTGGGGAATCTCAGGGTTGTGATTTGCAATTCCCTGATGAGTAGGGATGTTGAACATTTCTTTAGGTGCTTCTCAGCCATTCAGCATTCCTCACTTGAGAATTCTTTGTTTAGCTCTGTACCCCATTTTTAATAGTATTATTTGATTCTGTAGAGTCTAACTTCTTGAGTTCTTTGTGTATATTGGATACTAGTACTCTATCAGATGTAGGAGTGGTAAAGATCTTTTCCCAATCTGTTGGCTGCCATTTTGTCTTCTTAACAGTGTGCCTAGCCTTACAGAAACTTTGCAGTTTCATGAGGTCTCATTTGTCAATTTTAGATCTTAGAGCATAAACTATTGGTGTTCTGTGCAGAAAAATTTCCCCTGTGCCTATGTGTTCTAAACTCTTTCCCACTTTCTATTCTATTAGTTTCAGTGTACCTGGTTTTATGTGGAGGTCTTTGATCCACTTTGACTTGAGCTTTGTACAAGGAGATAAGAAGGGATCGATTTGCATTCTTCTGCATGCTGACTGCCAGTTGAACCAACACCATTTGTTGAGGAGGCTGTCCTTTTTCCAATGAATGTTTTTAGCTGCTTTGTCAAAGATCAAGTGACCATAGGTGTGTGGGTTCATTTCTGGGTCTTCAATTATTTTCCATCTATCTACCTGCCTGTTTCTGTACCAATAGCATGCAATTTTTATCACAATTGATTTGTCATACAGCTTGAGGTTAGGAATAGTGATTCTCCAGGAAGTTCTTTTACTGTTGAGAATAGTTTTGGATAGTCCAGGTTTTGCAAATTGCTCTTTCTAACTCTATGAAGAATTAAGTTGGAATTTTGATGGGGGTTGCATTGAATCTGGAGATTGCTTTCAGCAAGATGACCATTTTCACTAAGTTGAAGCTTCCAATCCATGAGCATGGGACATCTTTCCATCTTCTGAGATCGTCTACAATTTCTTTCTTCAGAGACTTGAAGTTATTGTCATACAGATCTTTCACTTATTTGGTTAGTGTCACACCAAGGTATTTTATATTGTTTGTGAGTATTTTAAAGGGTGTTGCTTCCCTAATTTCTTTTTCAGCATGTTTATCCTTTGAGTAGAGGAAGGCTCCTGATTTATTTGAGTTAATTTTATATCAAGCTACTTTGCTGAAATTGATTATCAGCTTTAGGAGTTCTCTACAGCTGTAGAGTAAAATTTTTGGGGTCACTAAAGTATATTAATAGTTTATCAATCTTGTTGATTTTCTCAAAGAACCATCTCCTGGTTTTGTTGATTTTTTTTGTGTAGTTTCTACTTGGTTAATTAGAGCCCTGAGTTTGAATATTTCCTTCCATATACTCCTCTTGGGTGTATCTCCTTCTCTTTGTTCTTGGGCTTTCAGGTGTGCTGTCAAACTGCTAGTGTATGCTCTTATTTGGTTTCTTTTTTGGAGGTACTCAGAGCTGTGGGTTTTTCTCTTCATACTGCTTTCATTGTATCACATAATTTTGGGTATGTTGTACTTTCATTTTCTTTAAATTATAAAATTTTTTCATTTATTTCTTTATATATATATATTTTTTTTCCTTGACCAATTTATCGTTGAGTAGAGCATTATTCAGCTTCCATGTGTATGTGGGCTTTTTGTTGACTTTTTTGTTTTTTGTTATTGAAGACCAGCCTTAGTCCATGGCGATCTGATAGCATGAAAGGGAGTATTTTGATCTTCTTTTATCTGTTGAGGCCTGTTTTGTGACCTAATATCTGATCAGTTTTGGAGAAGGTGCCATGATGTACTAAGAAGAACCCATATTCTTTTATTTTACGATGAAATATTCTCTAGATGTCCATTAAATCCATTTGGTTCATAACCCCTGTTAGTTTCACTGTGTCTCTGTTCAGTTTCTGCTTCCACAATCTGTCCATTGAGAAGAGTGGGGTGTTGAAGTCTTCCATTATTATTGTGTGTGATACAATGTATGTTTTGATCTTTAGTAGTGTTTCTTTTATGAATATGGGTGCTCTTGTATTTGGAGCAGGGATGTTCAGGATTCAGAGTTTGTCTAAATAGATTTTTCCTGTGATGAGTAAAAAGTCTCCTTTCTTATCTTTTTTGATAACTTTTGGTTGAAAATCTATTTTATTCAATATTAGAATGGCTATCCCAGATTGTTTCTTGGGATAATTTATTTTGGAAAGTTTTTCCCCAGCCTTTTACTCTGAGGTAGTGTCTGTCTTTGTCTCTGAGATGAGTTTCCTGTATGCAACAAAATGCTGGATCCTGTTTTCATATCTAGTCTAATTGTCTACATCTTTTCATTGAGGAATCGAGTTCACTGATGTTAAAAGATATTAAGGAATAGTGATTGTTGTTTACTGTTATTCTTGTTTTTAAAGGTAGAATTATGTTCTTGTCCTTTTTTTCTTTTGGGTTTGTTGCAAGAAGATTATTTTCTTGCTTTTCCTAGAATGTAGTTTTCCTCCTTCTGTTGGAGTTTTCCATGGATTATTCTTTATAGTGTTGGATTTGTGGACAGATATTGTGTAAATTTGGCTTTGTCCTGGAATATCTTGGTTTCTTCATCTATAGTAATTGAGAGTTTTGCTGGATATAGTAACCTGGGCTAGCATTAATGTTCTCTTAGGCATTTGTGTATGACATCTTTCCAAGATCTTCTAGCTTTCATAGTCTCTGTTGAGAAGTCTGGTGTAATTCTGATAGGTCTGCCTTTATATCTCACTTGACTTTTTTCCCTTACTGCTTATAGAATTCTTTCTTTGCTTTGTACATTTGGGATGTTTGACTCTTATGTGTTGGGAGAAATTTCTTTTGTGATCCAATCTATCTGGAGTTCTGTAGGCTTCATTTATATTCATATTCATGTTCATCTCTTTATTTAGGTTAGGGAATTTTTCTTCTATAATTTTGTTGAAGATATTTACTGGGCATTTAAGTTGGGAGTCTTTGCTCTCTTCTACACCTATTATCCTTAGGTTTGGTCTTCTCATTTTGTCCTAGATTTCCTGGATGTTTTGGGTTAGGGGCTTTTTGAGTTTTGCATTTTCTTTGACTGTTTTATCAATGTTTTCCATGGTATCTTCTGCTCATGATATTCTCTCTTCCATCTCTTTTATTCTGTTGATGATGCTTGCGTCTATGACTCCTGATCTCTTTCCTAGGTTTTCTGTCTTCAGAGTTGTCTCCTTTTGTTTTTTTATTGTTTCTATTTCTGTTTTTAGAACCTGTATGGTTTTGTTCAATTCCTTCACCTGTTTAGTTGTGTTTTCCTCTAGCTCTTTAAGGGATTTTTGTTTTTTCTTCTTTAAGGGCTTCTACTTGTTTACCTGTGTTCTCCTGTTTCTCCTGTGTTCCATGTGCTTCTAGAGGCCCTTCATCATCAATGGACGTATGAGTTTAAGTACAAATCTTGTTTTTCTATTATGTTGTGGTATCCAATACTTGCTGTGGCAGGAGAACTGGGTTCTGATGTTGCTGGGTTGTCTTGGTTTCTATTGCTTAGGTTCTTGTACTTGCGTCTTGCCATCTTGTTCACTATGATTTTAGTTGATCTTGTTGTGTCAGACTGGAGCTTGTCTCTCCTGTGTGCCTGTGGACCCATGAGCTCAGGAGAGAGATTGTTCCTGGGTGTTCAACTCTGGCAGGCTGTGAGTTTTGATGGTGGTGGGCAGGCTTTAGCTCTGGGCACAGATGGAGGCTAGAACAGTTTGTTCCAGGCAGTATAGTGATACCTGCACCCTAAGAGTTCCCAGTGGTATCTCCCCAAATAGTCCAAGGAGAGAACGTGGGGACTCACCAGTAGGCTCAGGAGGGAGCATGCTCCTGAGGCTCCTCTGGGTGCTCAGCAATCTGTGGGCAGGCCGTGAGTCCTGATGGTGGTGACTGGCTCTGGCTCTGGGTACAGATGACACTTCCTTTATTTTAATATTCAGTGCAAATGTTTAATATATAAGTGAGATAGAGAGAATAGAACTGATTTAATTTTCCTTTTGACTCCTTTCTCTATTCCTTGTCTCCATATACCTTGAGTCATATCTTTTTACTCTGCATTTTGATGAGATCTATTTTCTTTTGGATCCCATATATAAGCCAAACCATGTATAATGTACTCCAGTTCCAAACACTTTATGATGAATGAGAGAATTTCACCATTCTTAAGACTACTTCATAGTATTCCATTGTGTATCTGTACCTTTTCCTTATCTATTCATTCATTGATGATCATTTAGATTGTCCATGAATTTTAGAAATGATGTGGAGATGAACTCTGGTATACGTGTATCTCTTTGATAACCCTATTTCAGTTTCTTTGTTTCATATATATGTAAATAGATATATATGTATATATGCATATATAAGTATATATATATGTTATATGTTATACTTACTTATATTTGCTTATATTGCTACATATATACTGGAAGAGCAAGAAAGAGAAAGAGACAGTGAGACAGAGAGAGAGAGAGAACAAATCATGTGGCTGTTCAATCTTTTCATTAAAAACATCTATCTAGAGAAGGGAGGTTGGGAGTGGGGGGAAAGGGAATAACATTTGAAATGTAAATACAGAGAATATCCAATAAAAAGTCATCTATCTATACTATTTTCCATAGTGTCTACAGCACTTTATATTTCCATCAACTGTGTGCAGAGGTCTCCATTTCTGAGCATTCTCAACAACACCTGCTATCTTCTAAAGTAGCCATTCTAAATGGTGTAAGTAGTATATCATAGGATTAGTTTACATTTTCCATGATGATTGGTGGTGTTGATTTTTTTTTCATATTTCTTGAATGTTCAGCTCATTTGTGTTTATTTTATTGGGTAATTTGTTTTCTTGTGATTGAGTTGCTTAAGTTCCTAATCTACTTTAGGTCTTGGCCCCTTACTGAATATATGTTTCTCAAACACATTGAAAAGCAGAGGTAAAAGGATCACAAATAGAAGGGCAGCCTGTACTACATGCTGAGACTCTTTCTCCCACACTCCCACTCTCCCACACACTCTGGATCTCTGTAGTCTAGGAAAGGTGGGTTAGTCTTCTGACTGCAGTCAGTTCTTTGGTTTTCTCTGTTTCATAGGATCTCACTTCCTTTCTCCTTAAAACAGAGAATAATCATCTCACCTCCTCTTTCTCTGTTGGGGGAGGGGTCAATGCAATCTAAATAAATAACTAAGAATGTTATTTAAAAAACAATGAACAATATGGCTAAAAAGTGGATGTGTCATTTAAAAAATTTGAAAATAAGATGAATATGTTAGATGTGGGAATCAAAGATTGGTTTGAGTTGCTAAGATTGGAATTACTGTGCTTGATTCCAATTTGGGCTTCAAATATAGACCTCTTAAAGACTCATTGAGAAGTCTTATGGAGAGTTATTAGATCTGCATACTTGTGGGAGGCACTTCTCTGGATGCACTTACTTGATGAAGAAGACATGCCTAGCCATCTCTCACAGTATCATATGTATGATTTATCCACAGGATGAGTAAGAAAGAGCAAAACCAAATACATAAAGTTGTTGTAAAGAATAAGTGACTTATTATGTGCTAAAAATACTTAGAGCAATATATGTATTAGTCATATCCATCCATTTTGAACAATAACTAACAAAACAACTTACAATGTGAAAGAAAAATATTTTTAGAGATTTCAGTTTATCAGGATAGGAAGTGTTGTGGGGCAGGGAAGATGATGATGACAGTACCCTAACCAAGAAGCAGACAAGAGTATGTTACATTAGCACATTTTTTTCTATTTCAGGGCTTCCAGACTTTGGGGTGATAGCAGCCATACTCATAATTGGGTTTTTCCCCTCACTGAGCCATCTCTAGAACAACTCACAGACACACCCAGAGGGACCCTTTACTAATCTCTTAGGTGCTTCTTAATCCAACCAAGGTGACAACACCAAGATTAACCATCACAATATAAAAGTATACAGGACAATCTCTGGCACCATTGTAAATTGTATTTAGGCACTTATTACTGGGCTACAGTGTGATGTTCGATAACAAAAGCATGGTATAAGAGCCAGCCAGATAAATCATAGTGAAAACTCTACTTGACTGGTATAAACTAAGGATTTATATTCTCCAAAAGTTCATGCTGAGGTCATAGTTTCCAATGTGGCCATGTTTAAGCATGAAGGTGAACCTTTTAGAAGGTAACTGGATTTTGGAGGCAATTGGAATTTCCAAGAGAGGAAATAAAGAAAAAGTTTCTTTTAGAAACTAACCACATAGCCAACTTGACTTCAGTCTTACACATCTTAGCTTCTGAAATTTTAAAAATAAATGTGGCTTCCATACTCCCCAGTCCAATTTAGACCTTCAACAACCCTCTTCAGACTAACAATAGTCTCCAACAAATTAATCATCATGGCCATCAGCTTCGTTTTTTTGGGGTTTTTTTTTTTTTTTGTTGTTTTTTTTTTTTGTTTTTTTTTTTTTTTGTTTTTTTTACTGTAAATGTAATGCAGAACCTACTTTACAAGGTTATTACAAAGAATCAGTTAAAGATAAAAAAGAATCAACTAATAAGTCCTGTGCAAATCCTGAATAAATGGCAAGTATTATTACTGTTGTTCATGCCCTCATCTTGAAAGCAGTGAGTTCTGATCACAAAATTCTCCCTTCTTGCCTTTAAAGTGGGGTGGCAGGGACAGGACAAATTTCACAAGGGACTTCAATTAAAGAAGATAGTTTCCATAAGTATAAAATTAACACATCAAAACGGCAACCAACAGAATGGGAAAAGATCTTTACCAACACCACATCAGATAGAGGCCTAATATCCAAGGTGTACAAGGAACTCAAAAAGCTAGACACCAGAGAATCAAATAACCCTATTAAAAAATGGGGTACAGAGCTAAACTAAACGTTTTCAGTTGAGGAACACCGAATGGCCAAGAAACATCTGAGGAAGTGCTCCACATCCTTAGCCATCAGGGAAATGCAAATCAAAACAACCCTGAGATTCCACCTCACACCAGTCAGATTGGCCAAGATCCAAAACTCAGATGACAGCAGATGCTGGCGAGGCTGCGGAGAAAGAGGAACACTTCTCCACTGTTGGTGGGGATGCAAGCTAATACAACCACTCTGGAAATCTGTCTGGCGATACCTCAGAAAATTGGATATAGTACTACCTGAAGACCCAGCTATTCCACTTCTGGGCATATACCCCAGAGACACTTTAATACACAACAAAGATATATGCACCACAATGTTCATAGCGGCTCTATTTATAATAGCCAGAAGCTGGAAGGAGCCCAGATGTCCTTCAGAAGATGAATGGGTACAAAAATTGTGGTACATATACACAATGGAATACTACTCAGCCACCAGAAACAATGACTTAACCAAATTCTTAAGAAAATGGCTGCATCTAGAGAATATCATCCTGAGTGAGATAACCCAGTCACAAAAGAACAGACATAATATGCAGTCACTGATAGTGGGATGCTAACCCCAGAGGCTTGCACTCCCCCAGAAACAACTCACATACTGTATGAAGTCCAAGAAATAAAGAAAACATATATATATATATATATATATATTTACAAAACAAGAAGACTTTGACTATTTCCATGTTGCATTTTGTTTTGCATGTACTTTACGCTTATTGTAACTATTAGGTTTTCAATGCATACTGTCAAGCCCTTGAAAAAAATCAAGTACTGACTAAAAAATATATTCACATGGTTTTATGTAAAAATTATTTTAATGTCTGAAAAAACAGTACTGACAAAAATGTATAATTTTAAGCAAAAAAATGTTTAAAATCTTTACATTTATCTTTGTTTTGTAAAATAAAGTCGTTTAAAAAAATAAAATAAAATTAACACATACTCATAGAAAAGTCAAACTTTATAGAGCTATATAGCGAAAGGTACAACTCTTTAAGTATCCATTCCTGACCTTTGTTCCCATCCTTTTTCAAGAATAGCAGCAATAAAAGCAAGTTTGTATTATATACACATAGACTGTTTTCTTTGCAATATACAGACATGTGAATTTATACATAAGAACACATACATTTGTATTCTCATAAATAAATGAAACCTTACTATATAATTTTCTGTGATTCTGTAGTTTTGCCACAATAGTGTCTAACACTTTGTGTTTGAATCTATAAAGATTGATCATTTTCTCCTAAGCAGCTATTCAGGAATCCATAAAATAGATATACCCACTGTTTGGTATTTAAAAGTCTGCAATCATCATTCTCAGTATAGTAGCATGAGTAGAATTATAAGATGCCGATTATAGTGCCCTTTCCTTCTTAAGCTGGTATTTAGCAATATAGTGTATTGACATCCAGTTTAAGATAGACTCATAACTTGCATAGATAGTGTAGTTTATTGAATTTTTAACTGTAGGAATTCAAAAATAGCTAAATAAGTTACCTAAATTAATACTAGCATTTACTTTTTTCTTGGTAGGTTCTCCTATTGTGTGGCTAAATAAAAAAGAAGGCTGGAGTAAAAATCAAAAGTTCAAGAAAGAGTTACTAAGTACAGATTAACTCAATTCAGGGACAAAAACATTTAAATCACTATAGCAACTAATCTTTTGTACTAAGAAACTACTATAATTTTTTATGCTGAGGAGTTACAATAAAATGACTCTGTTACATGAGAAATTGGCCCACATATATGGGAAATGGCAAAATATGATAGCCTTGCATTTGAAACGATTACATTAACATAAAGAAACCCAGGGAGAATCATTTAAGGTTCATAATTCAAGAATAAACAAAATAGATTGTGTTCCTTTTCAACAAGCCTAGATTCTTAATGTGTTACTGGTAGGGGTGTCAGAATCTCAGGCAAGCACGGACGAAGTTCACGAGTGTGAGAATGCTGAAGCAATGAGGGGGAATAAGAGAAGAAAATGAATGAATGGGATCGTGTGTGTAGATGGAAATTGCGCTCACTGTAGACTCTGAGCTGGAGGCTGTAATCAAAGCCCTCAGCAATTAGAAATCACAGGGTCCCAACTCCCACAGAATTTTTGGAACAAGCAGCTCTGACAACGGGCAGAGCTGTTGTCAGGTCCTTTGTGAGAAAGCTTTGTCAGTAGTAATGCCTGCTTTAATGACATCTGGAAACAGCTGTCTTTCTCCAAAAGACAGCAATATGTCTAAGCCTGCCAAATACAGATAATAAGGTGCTTACCTATCATTAACAAAATTACGCCTTCCTTATTGATGGAAAAGATCTGTTCACATTGTGAAAAGAATGCATTACCGAACTAGCGAAAAGCTATTAAGAAATATCATACGGATGCTTCAAAGGAGGCATTTATATTTGCCTCCCTCTGGAGCGGGTACAATTATCCTAAGGAGCACCATGATCTTTCTCAACACTTTTCAAAAAAACTAAATATGAGGTCCTTGAATGTTTAAAAAATATATACCATACACAATTTGAAGGAAGAGAAGAAATTACATAAAAGCAAGCTAATAATAGCAGGGTATTATAAACTTCCAGAAAGTTGGGAACCAATACTAGTAAAAGTGGTAGATTATATAGATTCACTGGTAGTTTTATTTTTTAATTAATTCAGAACCCTGTACGAAGAAAGTCATCAGAAACTGTTCCAGAATAAAATTTAAAATGAGTAATAATGAGTTGTGAGCTTTTTGTGCATTTCACAAAAAAAAGTAGTCTGCAAATTTTGACCTCAATTTTTGAATACATTTTATCATTAAAAATTTTCTGGATGTCTCAAATGTATTCCAAGGGTTACAACAAAATTATTAATTTGATGAATAAATATAAATTGACCTACCATAGGGTGAATATCAATAGACAATGCACATGGGAATATGTGTATAAGCAATGATTACAAGTGCAGGTTTTCCTAGGATTTTCTTTTTTTTTTTATTGGTTATTCTATGTATTTACAATTCAGGTGTTATCCCCTTTCCACCAATTCCCCCTCCCATTGCCTCCATGAAGGTGCTCCCTCTCCCAACCTCCCTCTCCTACCTCAGCATTCCTTTACACTGGGAAACATGTTTTCCCTGGAAAAAGTCCTCTCATACATTGATGCCAGAAAATGTTATCCTCTGCTGCATATGCACCTGGAGCCATGTGTCTCTCCATAAAAACTCATTGGTTGGTGTTTTAGTCCCTGGGAGCTATGGTGGGTTTGGTTAGTTGATAATTTTGTTCTTCCCATGGGGTTGCAAAATCCTTCAGCCCCTTCAGTCCTCTATCTAGCTCCTTCATCAGGATGTTCAGTTCGATGGTTAGCTGCAAGCATCCTCCACTGTATCAGTATGGCTCTGGCAAAGCCTCTGAGGAGGCATCCATATCAGATTCCTGCCTTCCTGGAATTTTCTAATGGCATCTTAAAATGCCTTTAGGGATCTTTACCAATCCTACATCTGATAGATGGCTAGTATCCAATACATACAAAGAACTCAAGAATTTCGACTCTAGAGAATCAAATAATACTATTAAAATTGTGGTACAGAGCTAAACAAAAAATTCTCAACTGAGGAATACTGAATGGCTGAGAAGCACCTAAAGAAATGTTCAACATCCATAGTCATCAGGGAAATGCAAATCACAACCCTGAGATTCCACCTCACACCAGTCAGAATGGCTAAGATCAAAAACTCAGGTGAGATGCTCATTGTAACTAGTAAGATTTTAATGCACACTATCAAACCTTTAAAAAAATCAAGTACTGACAAAAATGTATTCGCATACTTTTATGCATAAATGCTTAAAATCTATACATTTATCTTTGTTTTTGGAAATTAGTCTGGTGCTTCCTCAGAAAATTGAACATAGTGCTACCTGAGGACTGAGCTATATCACTCCTGGGCATATACCCAAAAGAAGTTCCAACATCTAACAAGGACACATGCACAAGCATGCTCATAGCAGCCTTATTTATAATAGCCAGAAGCTGGAAAGAACCCAGATGTCCTTCAACAGAGGAATGAATACAGAAAATGTGGTACATTTACACAATGAAGTACTACTCAGCTATTAAAAACAATGACTGCATGAAATTTTTAGGCAAATGGATGGAACTTGAAGTTATCATCCTGAGTGAAGTAACCCAGTCACAAAAGAACACTCATGGAATGTACTCACTGATAAGCAGATACTAGCCCCAAAAGCTCAGAATACCCAAGAAACAATTCACAGAAATCATGAAGCTCAAAGAGAAGGAAGGCCAGAAAGTTGATGCCTCAGTCCTCCTTAGAAGAGAAACCAAAACACTCATGGGAGGAAATAATGGGACAAATAGAAGAGAAGGGATTGGAGACTGCTCATCCAGAGGTTCCATCCCATTGCAGCCACCAAACGCAAGCACTATTGCAGATACAAAGTAGTGCTTCCGGCCAGGAACCTGATATGGATGCCTCCTCAGAGGCTCTGCCAGAGCCATACTGATACAGAGGAGGATGCTTGCAGCTAACCATCACATGAACACGGGGACACCAATGACGGAGCCAGAGAAAGGACTGAAGGAGCTGAAAGGTTTTACAATCCCCCCTCCCCAATTTAAAAGAAAATAAAAAAAATTAAAAATTAAAAAAGGTATGCTCTACCACACCCAGCTAGACTGGGTCATTTATAAGCAGCATATTTATTGAAAAAACCATTTAAAAGCTAATATTTTTGAAAAATTGCTTCTTATTGTACTTTATTATCTCCCTGGAAGACTGAGATAATAAAACTGAATACTTTTGGATGGGTTTATTGGTTATGTGATTATTTATAGTTCTAGTAGAATAATCTGCTTATATTCTTCTCCTACTTTCCCTGATCTTTCTGATCTTTAATGATTTTTTATGTGGTACTGTGTTATTTATATGGGTGGGTACTTCCAGAGAGAGGAAAATTTGCTTCATACTTTTAAGAGTGCTAATATAAAACACACTAGCTAATATAAGACATATTTAACAGGGTCCATGCATATATTAATGTTTTTATGATGTTCACATTTCTATTTCTAATATTAGATTTTATTTAATGTACACTAAACCAGATTAGGCTTCAGTCAAACAGACTCTGGGAGAATCTGAATAGCAATATTATTCAATGATCAATAGAAAAGAACTTGGACTATAAATTTTGATTTAAAACAGAATAGAACAAAAATCCCCTAGAAGGTGTTAATATTATTGCTGCAAGCTTTCAGATCTTCTTGGTGTTAGTATTAACAGTATCATCATTTTAGGACCAGTTCAGATCTTTTTTCTGAGAAAAGTTCTGGCATTGAAGCCAAACTTTTCTTCTTGCTTAAAAAAAAAAATCTTTGCAGGCATATAAAATTAGGTCCTAGGCCCTAGTGAAAATGACAGCCATGCTGACCTTTTCACAAGAAATGGCAGACGCTAATTTGAGGCAATACCAGTGCTGCACAGCACTTGGGCCCTCATTCTTAATAATAAAGTATTAACATCTCTGCAGAATTATTCTCTCCTTGTGACTCAGAGTCAACAAACATTCACTGCATATGTAATATATGCCAGATGCTTTAACAAGCGATCTTTCTCCCAGTCTTCATCACTGATAGAGGTCTTTTCATTTCCGCAAGGGAATTAGAACTCAAAGAAGTTACATGAGTTCTTCACAGTCACACCAGTAGCCCATTACATAGCAGATGGGACTCAAAGTCTTGAAGTTAGAGTCTTCAACTCTTAAGAAGCTACTGTTTTTCTAAAATATTAAAAAATTATTATTAGGTGTGTGTGTGTGTGTGTGTGTGTGAGAGAGAGAGAGAGAGAGAGAGAGAGAGAGAGAGAGAGAGAGAGAGAGAGAGAGAGAGAGACTCATGACTTGTGGGCAGTATATGTACCTAGTGTATGAAGACTAGAGGAAACTTTGATGGAGAGGCTTCTCTCCTTCTAATTTTACATGGGTTCTAGGGATGGAACTCAGGTCTCCAACCTTGTGCAGCAAACAACTTTGCCCTCTGAACCATCTCTGGTTCAATTATTCTTTTAATTGTGTAGCAACTAGTCTCTCAACCACACTACATGAGGTATGCGGATTTCCTAAAGTGATTTAGAGCTTGTATTTCAGTACCTCTTCCCTTGAAAATAAACATTGGCTCAACTTTGTTTAATTAAAGTAGACAAAAAACGAACTATTAATAAAAATGTACAGCTATTTATATTCAAAACACAATGTACCACCTACACTAATAACAGGAACATTTGCTGCATATTAGGTGGTTTCCATACGTGCCAACCAACTTACATGCATAGGAAGCCCCAAAGGTCAAGAAGAATCAGCTATTATTATATGACTAGTAAGAGGAAGGACCAAGATTTGATCTTTTAGATGCTGACACCTGAGCTCATGGGTTGCAAACTATGTTAAACTGCCTTCAAATGCAGAAAAATCTTAAACTGATGTTTTGACTTTACTGATTTCCTTTTTTAAATCTTATTTTAAAATTAAAAAATAACTTATTTTATGTATGTGGGTAGCCTGTCTTCATGTGCAAACAGAAAAGGACATTAGATTCTGTTACAGGTGGTTGTGAGCCACCATGTGGCTGCTGGGAATTGAACTCAGGACCTTTAGGAAGAACAGCCAGTTCTCTTAACTGCTGATCCATTTCTCCAGCCCCTTGACTTTATTTTTTACTTTGTTTTGTCCCTTTAAATATGATAGCACTAACTTACCAGGATATCACAGTAACGTGAGCTAAATTATAAGAGCATAGATTATAAAATCACATTTAATCCTCTCTCTAGTTTGTTTTAATTTCTTAACAGCAAAACATTTTCTACTTCTTGGTTATTAATATTTTGTCTTCAATTTTATAAACCAGACAACTCATAGGAAAGTACATTAGAAGATAAAATGTGATAAAATAGAAGGTCCAACTTCCTGATTCCCAGCGTTATGGATGCAGTATTTGTTTCCCAATCCCAACTGACCTTGAAGAGTTTCCTTCTTTGAGCTGCTCCCAGTTTGTTAATCTCACAATTGCTAATATGTCCAGTGACTTATCTGTTCTCCTTGCAAGAATGTATGCATCTGAAGACTGCTTGGATTTAGCATTTTATTTGAGGAGTTCAGACTCTTTTTCTTTTATTAAAGCTTCATGTTTGCTGTTTAACTGTGTTTTTTTTTTGTGGGGGGTTGCATTTTTTATTGGATATTTTATGTAGTTACATTTCAAATGTTATTTGCTTTCCCTGTAATAAATGGTACAGGGCAGCTGTAGCATGCAGATTCAATACTGATACTGAAAACTATGCAATTGCAATGTAATTTTAATATAGGACATTTTGTTTGGACAGTTATAATGAGCCTTAGATAATTAATAAAACTTTATGAGCAAGGCAAGACCACATGTAATCTGAGCTTCATGTATGTGTTACATTAAATCAAGACCTTAAGTCAAACTGTTCATGAACAGTAACAACCAGTGACAGGGGTCTCCCCACAAGGATCCTGTCAGTCTGCTCAGTGCACATGTATGTCCTTCTAACAAAATCTCAAAACTTTATTTCCCAAGTTCTTCTAGGATCAAGATCACAATTCCTCTTTACTATTTGCCTTAAGTACAGCTCCCAGTTAGGCCTTCTGATCTCCATATTTATTGCATTGAAAATATGTACAACATGAAATTTATCATCTTAACTGCTTTTAAGTGTACAGCTCATGGGTATTAACTATATTTACACTGGTGTGCAGCTGTCACACCACCCACCTCCAGAATGCTTCATATTTAAGAATTGAAACACTAGTGTTTATTCAACAATAAACCCCTGTTTCTTCCGCTATCCCACCCTTGACACTAACGCTCTCCTTACATTTTCAGTCTCTTTGAATTTGATCATTCTAAGTACCCCATAGAAGTAGAACCGTAAAGCATTTGTTTGCTTTCTTGAGGCATTATGTGTATATGTATGTAGTGTGTGTATGCGTTTGTGTGGGTGCATCTGTATGTACATGTGGAGTCCAAGGATTAATGTGGAATATCTTCTTCAATTGCATCTCTTCTCAATTGTGTGAGACAAGGTCTTTCACTGATTGCCTAGACTGCCTTGCTTTTATCTGCCTAGCAAGCCACAGGATTATAGGTGCCTTACACAATGTCTAGATTTTGACTAGGATGCTGAGAATATAAACTTAGTTCTCACATAAATCACTTTACCAATTGCTCCATGCTCCCAGCCTTAGTGCTTGTGTTGTATGGTAGTGTGTGTGTGTGTGTGTGTGTGTGTGTGTGTGTGTGTGTGTGTGTGTGTGATTAGCTTTTTCAGAACAATGTTTTCCAGGTTCATCCATGTTCTCCCATATTTCAATATTTTTCTTTTTAAAGGTCAAATAATACATTGTACATTAACACATCACATTTCTTTATTCGTCTGCCAATGAAAGTTCAAGTTTCTTTGACATTTTAGGTACCGTGAATAATGTAGCTCTGAGTATTCATGTCCAGCCATCACTGCAAGATCTTCATTTCAGTTCTTTGTGGTGCACATCCAGAAGTGGAATTGCTGGATCATATGGTAATTCTATTTTTAAATCTCAAGGAACCACCATACTGTGTTCCACTGCAGCTGTACCATTTTATCTTCCCACTAGGAGTGCAACTATTCCACACCCTTTTCAACACTTGTTATTTTCTGTTAGTTGATAACAGCCATCATATGCTTTGAGTCTTAATAAGGTATCTCTTACTTGTGGAGGTTTTGAAATTGAGTACAGAAGGAAGCAGCTTTACATTTGCTACTTGAAAGAAAAAAAAAAAAAAAAAAAAAAAAACAAAGCTTCCTTCAAACTCTAAAGAGAAATGCAGCAATCACATTTTGGACTTTCACATGACAACAAATAGACTGAAGGTGTAACAGAATATTTTACAATTAGGACTGCCCCAGAAAACTTGGATAATTATAGCTATAATACATTTTGAGCACTTACAATGTAACAAGCACTGTGAGAAGCACTTCTCTATTATATTATCTCACTTAATCTTTTCAACAAGTCTAAGAGGTCCTGGAATCCCCACATCTATACTATAGATAAGAATACTAGTGGAAAGAGAGTTTGAGACTATTCCTCAAGGCCATAGAATAATTAAATTGCAGAGTTTGTTTTAAAATCCATTTCTAATTAGAAATTAGAACCTATTATCAACAGTAGGACCTGTCAGGCCTTAAGATGTTTGTTGTAGATGGCATATGCAGGTACGATCCCCTTAGAGGATTCAAGTTGGAAATGACCTGGAAGCCTCCTCTACGAGGACTAGCTCTCATAGCATCTGAAGGTGTTATGCATGCTGCCAATGGAGGAAAGCAATCAATAGTCCTACACAGCAGTGAAACCTATGAACCACAAGAATATTAGCATGGCCAGATATCTCCAATAATGACATTTAGAGCTTGGAGGCAACCAACAGCTGCCTAAGTGAACCTAAGGCCTGCTCAATAGGAGGGAATTTATGCCTAGTACTGTAAACCTAGCCAGCTATCTGTGACTGGTGAGGTCATTATATCCTAGAGGAGAAGCTACTGTTTGGACTTTCCTAAACTAGTACAACTTCTAATTATATTGTAAATACATATCTCTCTACTCACTGATAAATGGAACTCTCACCACTCTTCAAGGAAGCTTCTTTTGGCAGTGGATGAGGACCATTATAGAAATCCACAACTGGTCACAATGCAAAGAATGATAGACTCTGGGGTACCCATTTCCAGTTGTGTTTACAACACAATCCCTACAGGGAACAGCATGGAAGAGGGGCAGAAAGATTGTAAGAGCCAGAGGACTACAGTCTGGTGCCAAGTAATGTCTTCTGTATATGACAGTGAGTTGCACCCACTAAATCTTTGTTTGTTTGTCTCTTTGTTTTGTTTTGTTTTGTTTTAAGACAGAGTTTTTCTGTATAACCCAAGCTGTCTTGGAACCTAGTCTGTAGACCAGGCTGGCCATAAACTCAGAGTTGTCTTTGCCTCTGCCTCCCAAGTGCTAGGATTAATTGAGCATGTGCCATCATTATTGGCAAATTCATAAAATCTTACAGCATGATTTTCTAAACAAGAGCTGCAAAACCTCAACACCAGCTGACATGTCAGCACAGGTGAGAGACATCTCACAAGGCTCTGCCCCCTGTAGAAAGATCTAAAGGCAACTAATGGCTGCTGAGAGGAAAAGAATTTTTCTTCTTCAGAGAATAGTGCCCATATAGAGATCAGTCCTAAACACTTTTACCTATGAGCAGCACTACCTAGAGTCAATGGTTATATTTACATGTATGTCTATATGTATAACATATAGGTATGTTTCTGCATGTGTGCACATGTGTGAAAGTGTGTGCCAATAATTAAAGAAGAGGTCATGAATTCAAGAAGGAATAGGGAGGGGACACAAAAGACATTGAAAGAAAACAGGCAGGATGAAAAATAATACAGATAGAGTATGCATATTTGAAGGTCTCAAAAATATTTAAACATTTTATAAAGGAAAAGAAAAATAAGGTGGCATCTATCTAAATATTTGTGTGTGTGTGTAAACTGCACAAAGTTTTTCATGTCCAAGGACAACATTTATGAATAAGAGACAAAATGTTTGGGATTTCTCTCTTTCATTCTCTGGGCATGGAAGTGGCAACTTTTCCCATCTTGGGCATAATCCATCTATGTAGCATCCATTCCTATCTATACAAGTTGGCTGATGAAATGTAAATGTCAATGTACCAAGAAACAATTCTCACAAAACTATTCATTGTACATTAGATATAGTTATTATTGTTATTCATTTAGTTTCCGGAGACAGGTCTCATAATGTAGGAGAAACTGACCTGGAACTCCCTATGAAACCATCCTAGCTTCAAATTCCTGATCCTCCTGCTCCCATCTCACGAGTGCCGAAATGGGAGCACCATCCACCTCACGAGTGCTGAGATGGGAACACCATCCATCTCATGAGTGCAGAGATGGGAGCACCATTATGCTCCACTCTGGATGTAGTGTTAAAACCATTTTTTAAAATTGTTCACTGGTGAGCAATGAAAAAAAAATCATCCCATGTCCCCCTACAGGTACATATTATATATACCATGTGTGGCAAGCACTGATCTGAGTGATCTTGAGCTAACTTTCTAACCTTGACATTCAAGTAAAGAACCTGTAAAAATAGTTTTACAATAAACAATGAGACTAGTTTGGGCAGGGTGGCAATTTGCCAGTCCTTTTTCATTTTTCCCTTGTGCCATCTCTAGTGTCTGCTTAACTGTTCATTTTCTCAAAAAAAAAAAAATCACAGGTTTTCAAAAGAAATTGGCCACTTCCATACAGCAAGCTGTTCCTATTTCCACATGATGGGTTGTAAACCTTGCGCTCAGGTGTTGAATCCTTGGGGAAACTTTCTGTGACCACTCAACCTAGAGTAGCCCCGCCCCCCATGTTATCCTCTATTATTTTGCTCTTAGCTTTCCCTTTCCACTAGTTGAAACCTTCTTGCCTGATGACTTGTACACTGCCAATCTTTCTGCGAAATGATGAGCGCTTCCAAGTTCCTGGAATCTAGCATAATGCCTACCGTGTAGTTGTTTAGCAAAGAACATTTGTCAAATAAGTATCTACGATGAGCTAGAAAATCTAAAGTTATGGTGGAGACTTACAGCTGGTCAAACAGTCAACACAAGGAAAGCTGAGCTTTTGAGTAGTACAGTGTATCCAGATAAGGTAAAATGGGCACAAATATGAGAAGGCATAGAACTGGGGCACATAACACCACTCTTTCTCGAGCAATTACTGTATTTGGGCATTATGCCAAGCTGTCCTTGTGAACTGCTTGTTACTGTGCTCTGGGGCCAATTCCATTGGTAACCTCCAGTTTTATCCATTTTATTCATGTTTATGGAGTGATCTCAGACCAAGCATTGTTCTTTGCTCAGCTATAGTAATAATCAGGCCACCGTACTTGTCCTTTGATAAGAGTTAGTCTTCCCAGTAAAGTCATGAAGATGCTGTTATTGTCCCCATGTTTCAGAGAAAGGAACGAGTGCTTACTGAGATCAAATGGTTTGCCCATACCATGTACTTCTTTCTAGAGAGAGAAAATACGAGGTGGTTCCTCTTATGTATTACATATGCTCTCCCTTCAGTTAGGAAATAGAACACTGGCAGTAGACATTCATGTTATAGGTTTGTCAGAGGATCTGGCAATGGGGTGAGAAGAGGTATTTCTGCAGGGTCCAGAAAGTGAAGCACCAGTGGACTCTTGTTTCGGACCAGCTATATCAGTTACCAAAGTAAGTGAATTAAACGCAAATGTGATATGAATGTGATAATTAAGTTAGCTAATAAGTGACTGAGGGTAAAATAGTATATGCTGTATGGATATACTAGACAAAAGGATTCATATTTCTAGAAAGATCTTATAAGATTTCATTATGCTATTTAAAACGTCCAGCAACTTAAGACCTTTCATTAACTATTCCTGGAATTTTCCATGTAATATTTTTAGAATATAGTTGACCTCAGATAACTGAAACTATGAAAACTAAGACCTCAGATAAAGATGTTCTACCATATTGAAGATATAGTTTAAGACAAAAACAGTATGTATTTGTTCTTTTTTTCTTCATTTGAAAATGATTAAACACAAAGCAATTAGAAGCTAAGGAAAACAGCTAGACTGTAGAGAAATATTAAAACCATAGCTCAGTACATGCAATGCAAATTATGATAACAAATACATTGTGCTATCAGTTTTATCACAATACATCTTCTAGGTTCAATATAGAACTCAAAGCTAAACAATGTTCTGATTCTACATTTTCCTGAACCTATTTATGTGTTGCTGTTTCAAGCCAATTTTTTTGCCTCTTTCATTTTTGTCTCATAAAATCTTGAAAGTAAAAAAGAGAGAGTATTGTCTTTGTTTACAAAAGTATGACTTTAAGCTAAAGTAGACAAGTATTTTACTATGAACTCTTATTTATAAATGATTTAAACTGTGGCAGTAAAACTTGGTCCACACCACCAGAGTCCAAACGTGTCATATTTCTTTATATCACAACAAACAGATTCAGTCTGTAGTGAGCCTTCACCTTTCCAGCCGAGTAAAAATTCAATCTCAGAAACATTAGTGCTCCTAGATCCCCACCAAATGTCAGGATCATAATTTTCAGGGTAAGCCTTTGGCCCCTTTGTTCACATTCTCACTTGTGATCTGTTTGTCAAGAGAATTCCCTACAAGGTAGATGAGGAGTCACCCTACACACTGGTGGTGATTGTGGGGCAATTTTTTGCTGACATTAGCAGCCTCATGGCCTAGTATCTGTCTTTTTTATGTGGTCCAGGCTCATATTTTCCTCTATGAACTTGCTTCTTCTTTGGGGCCACAAGAAGGGGGCAATTGCTCAATGAACTTTCTACTCTTCCTGTCTCCTCTATGATCTAGAGAATCCTTCACCTTATTACACACCAAGAAAACTTTGACTAATTCCAGGTTACATCCTGTTTTTCATGTACTTTATGCTCATTGTAATGAGTAAGATCTTAATGCACACTATCAAACCTTTAAAAAAAAACAAGCACTGACAAAAATGTATTTGTATACTTTTATGCAAAAAATGCTTAAAATTTGTACACTTATCTTTGTTTTTTTTTTTAAATAAAGTGGTTAAAAAAATCAGACAGCTTCTGCAACTTCTCCTCAAGACCGTACCTGTTAACCCTGTGGAACCAGTTTACATACTTTTTCCACAGCGTGTCTAGAATTTTGAAAGCAAAACCTTTGGGATCAGGTGTGGGTGCTACGGCCCCTGGGTGGGGCCTGTTGGCTGGTTAGGGAGGCTCCCAGGCAGCCCTAATAGTGTGAGTGTACATGCCTGCTGGCATACCACATGCCACAAACCAGGATCCTAGAAAACTCGTTAAATATCAGATGGGCCGGTACAGGGTTGTGGCTGCTTCCCTATCTTTATGGAAATCCCTTCGGGTGCTGGCATCCTGGCACCTCCCCATAGTGCAAGTGGGATGGGTGGCTCCTCCAGAGCTAGTGTCGATTCCCCATTGATCAAAAGGCTGTATAAAAAAAAAAAAAAACAAACAAAAACAAAAAAAAACTTGCTGTCGGCAAAAGAGTAGATTCGCAACACAATGCTGGTCTTCAGAGTCCGTTTCTCTGGTTTGTGACTCTGCCTCCTTACCCCATCCTGGATCTAGGTACCTAACAGTTTCTGTCTCATATTTCAAATCCAAACATCCAAAGCAAATGCATGGCAAACCTGGAATATTAGCGCATATATGTATTCCCAGAACTTGGAGCAAACTAAGGTAAGAGAATGATGAGTTCGAAGCTAGCCTGGCCTTCAGAAAACACTCAGACAGCTTTCAGTACAAAGACCTTTTCTCAACAAGGAAGGACGAATGCAGAGAATAGCAGACAACAGAGTGTCCAGTCCTAAAGGAACATTCAGCCTTTTCAAGGCTCAGGGATTATTGAAGTGGGTGGGAATAATGTAAGAGCCAGAGGCAATGGATGATCACAGGGAACATTATCTTCTGGACACAGCAGGGCCACTACACATGTGAACTCACAGCAGTTGTGACAGCGTGTACAAAGACTGTGGAAGCCCATGTCAGAATCCCACTGTGGAAAGGGGAGTTGAACACATAATTGTTAGCTGCAGGGAGAAGAAAAGACTGTTTCTTTTAAGAGTAAAACTGTTCAAATATTTCTGTACCTTCCAGATGGGTGGGTAGGAAAGAGGCATTTAATTACAGAAGAGTTGTAGGAATGTTAAATATGTTCAAAGCATGTCGTAGAAAACTTGCAATGAACTAATAAAAAGCTTTAAAGGAAAGACAGAGAAAGAGAAGATGAAAAAGAAATACGAAAGGGAAGGGAAGAGGAAAAATATGACAAGAAGAATCATTAATACAATATTTATATTACAAAACATACTCTTGAAACAAACTTTATTATAATACTTATTGGTGCATTTTTATCTCGGGAATGGTACTGATAAGTCTACAGACACCATGGCTCTACTTTTTCTCTTTTCCACTAATCTATGCATTTATTCATGTTACTTCCTGATTTCGGTCCCCCTTCCAGTCTCCCCCTCACACAGCCCATTCTCCCGTCCTCTCCCCTTCCTCTCTGTAAATAGGAGCCATCCCCTGGTACCAATCCACCCTGGCACATCAAGTCACTGTAGGACTACACACGCCCTCTCCCACTGAGTTCAGAAAATGCAGCACAGTTAGGGGAACAGGATCCACAGGGTTAGAGACAATTCCCTCTTCAGTTGAAGGGGGCCCTGCATAAAGACAAAGATGCATATACAGTAGATATGCATGGGGTCCTAAGTCCAGCCCATTTATGTTCTTTGGTTGGTTGTTCAGTCTCTGAAAGCCACAAGGGTCCAGGTTAGTTGACTCTGTAGATTTTCTTGTAGAGTCCATATCACTTTCCAGGTTCCTCAATCCTTCCCCCAAGTCTTCAACAAAACCCCCTGAGTTCTGCCCAGTGTTTGGCTGTGGGTATCTCTATCTGTTTCCATCAGCTGCTGGGTGGATCCTCTCAGAGGCCAGTTATTCTAGGCTCCTGTCTTCAAGCACAACAGAGTAGCATTAATAGTATAAGGGATTGATGCTTGCCCATGGGATGGGTCTCAATGTGTGTCAGACATTAGTTAGCCATTTCCTCTGGTTGTGCTCCATCTTTGTCCCCGCATTTCTTGTAGGCAGGACAAATATTGGCTCAAAGTTTTTGTGAGTGGCTCGGTATCCTTATCCTTCCACTAGGAGTCTTACCTGACTACAGGAGGTGCCAGTACAGGCTCCCCATCCCCCACTGCTAGGAGTCTCAGCTAGAGTCATCTTCAGACTCCCTGGAACCTCCCCGATCCAGGTATCTGGTGCGTACTAGACACTCCCTCTCCAGGTGATTTCTGTTCATTCTCCTAGCCCGCTTTCCCCAAATCTGACTCCCTCATTCCCTTCCTTATCTCTTCTCCCACCCAGTTCTCTCCTACCATCTACTTCCAATGACTATTTTATTTCCCCTTCTGAGTGAGATTCAAGCATTCTCTCTTGGGCCCTTATTATTTATCTTCTTTGGGTCTATGGCTTGTAGCATGGGTGTCCTGTGCTTTATAATAATACCCACTTATAAATGAGTATATACCATTCATGTCCTTTTGGGTCTTGGTTATGTCACTCAGGATGATCTTCTATAGTTCTATCCATTTGCCTGCAAGACTGAGATGCTCATAGGCAACATGAAATGAAAGGTCTTACTTAGGTCTTAGGTTTTAGACAGTATGCTGAGAGGTACAGTTTGGAATTTTTTTTTTCCTTCTAACAGAAGGGCCAAGAGTGGGTGAGAAGAGAGTAATGCTAGACATGGAGAGGATGGTGAGGTGACCATGGCTGGACATTAATCAAAATATGGAAAACTAAAAGAGGCTAAGGTTGTGTGGATATGGAAACTCTTTTCCAGATATGTTGGATTTCAGGGGGTCTTTGAGATACTCTAGGGAAACTATCTAATAATTGAATTGAAAAAACTCAGCATGTGGAGTAGCCAGGGATGTGAAGACTGGAGTTCAGATATGGAGAGGTCATGTGTTACATAAAGGAAAGGTTGAGGGCGGGGGCCTTAAGGACAGAGAACTAGAGTGAGGGTAAACACTACAAGGCATAGAGAAGCAGCATCAGATGACAGCTAGAAAAAAAATAAGGGAGACACCCTTGAAAGGCAGGTTGGCCATGAACAGTAATTCGGAGTGAAGTTGGGGCATGACAAGGGCTGGAAGAGCCAGTGTGGACTAGAACACATGTTCGTCATCGACCCCTTTTGTTGGCAGTCAAGGTATAAGCTGGATTACTATAGGGTGCTCAATTGAAAATATGAAAAGAGTACTGAGACTTGTTCCTTCAAAGTTCTTTTAGAAAAAGGTTGTTTAATCTGGAAGAATGTCTGTGCAGAGTGAGGCACTAGAGAGGCAAGAGCTAATTAAGGCATCTGAGTCTCAGACAAGTTGAGGAGGATGATTAGCCTCTAATTGGTTATCCAACACATAAGGAGCCAGCTCCCAAACCATATATGCACGAACTCAGCAGGTGATATCTATATATTTGTACACACACACACACACACACACACACACACACACACACACACACGCTACAATAATCCAAGAAAAAGAGTCAATCTATTAGATGATGAAGATACAAGGGAGGAGATGGAGGGAGGATCCTGGGAGAGACTGTATGGAAGAAAGGGGAGGGGAATAATGTCACTATATTTTAATCTAAACATATCCAAGAAAGACCCAGTAAATAGAAATAAATAAATTTTGAAAATTGAAAAAGGAGAGAATAGGTTTCTATCTCTAATAAAGGGTCAGTACTTTGAAATTTCCAATCTGTTGTACATTTGTACTTTGGTAAAAATACAATACGAATTAAAAACAAAGATGTTCAGATTATCAGTTCTTATTTTCTACTACAAGATCCAGTAAAGACAAAGTTCTTGAATTACTGTAAATGTCTCTAAATTGTTGCATTCACTTTCAGGGACTGTGGTGATGTGGCTCTGTATTCGACAAACAGGACGAGCATGGGAAGGGATCTGATGTCCCACTCTGAGGAGAGCTGTTCTAGAACCTTTAGTAGAAGGCTGTGGAAAAGCAGATAGAAAGAATAAGAAAGGGAGCAAGCCAGAATAAAGAGAAAGAACTTTGGGACAGAATGACAGAGAGTTGAAGGGGATTCTAAAATGGGAGGCACTATCAGTACTGAAGTAAAAAGCTTTACTTTTTGAACTGAGGAAAGAGAAAGGAGCTTCATCTGGAGCACCAGAGGAGTAGAGTTACTGGCTGCGACAGCTGTTGTCTCTGCTGTCTGGAAATGAGCTGTGGGGCAGAGGCAAGGGAAATCAAAGAGTTGTAAAACAAGTCATCATGTAGAAGGTGCAGCTTAGACTGCAAATAGTAAACTTGTTACGGAGATAATCATTTCAGTGTTGTAACTCTGCAGCCACTGAGCGGGAGTGGGGAAAAAAAAACAAAAAACAAAAACCAGTGGTGTTCCAGTGATGCGGTGTGCGCACCTACACTCCCACAGAAAACAAAGATGCTAGATGACAGGAAACAAGCATCTTCTTCAAGATGTCCAAAAGCCAGAAAGATAGTAAATAATTCTAAACCCAGACCTAAGGGAAGGCAGAGGCAGGACTTTACGGAATGTTCACTGATGCTAATTTCTAGCTTTAGGGAATGAGCTATAATTTCCTAATTATATGACTTAAAAACAAAGATGAAGCATATCCAAGGTGAGAAATGTAATAAGATTTCTTTTCATATAAAACTGGACAGGAATTGAAATGTCCAGAACATTAATCAACTAGAAATAATGCTACACACTCATACATACATGAGGACTTTGAAGAAGGAAGTAAACTTAGTGTTAAGTGGAAGAGAGGAGTTGTATACTTCAGAGAGTTTATATAATCTCATCTTAAAAATGTATAACACACATTTATATTTCTTAGGTACTCCCAAGTCCCTTAAGTCAAGAATTCAGGTAGAAAGCTACCTCAAACTATAGTATCACCAGGCACCTGTCAGAATGCAAATACTCTAATGTATTTTTATCCTAGAATTCTAAATATTCTCACATGTAAGTTCCCAAAGGAATGATATTTATTAAAACTCACTAAGTATACAATAGAAAAGTGATATTATAATTAAGACAAATAATAGCTACAAAATAGTATTCATTTTGTAATAAGTAATTATATTTAAATACAAGTAAGAAATTATATTTAAATATAAGTGGACTAATGCTTATATGAAAAGGTTGCCATCTAAGCACCAGTTCTCATTGCAGTACAAGTCACAGTAGTGAAGAAACTGGAAGAATTTACTGGTCTGTATTACTTACTTTTTAGTTGATGTTCTAGTGTGCTACTACATGGGAAAATGACTACTACAGATGTGTGTGTGTGTGCGCGCACATATGCCAATATGATTGTGAATGTTTTTCAATGAAAATGATAATTTTGAGGTAGATATATGTTACCTGATTCTGCAACATGTATAAGTATCAAAGTACCACAAGATAGTTCATTAATTAATGCAATTTTATGGGCTGTTTATTTGAGATTGAATGATTGAATTTCACTGTGTACTCTGGACTAGCTTTAAACTCACTATGCCACTGTGTGGTAACCCCACTGTTGGGATTAAAGGTATGCACCATCACATTCAGCTTAATGTTTTTGTGTTTTTAATGCACCGATTAATTTTGATTTTGTTTTTAAAAAACTAGGTTACTACACTGAACTTTAAGAATCCAGCCATATAAGTAGAGCACAGCAGCACACATCTATAAGCCCAGCAGTCAGGAAGTTGAAGTAGAAAGACTGAATATTGAAATTCCACTTGCTTTGCATGTAAATACCCTGTCTCCCAATATATGAGCTATTTATAATAAAGACATCAAAATATAGATAAATTTGACAGGTACAAGTTGAAATAAAAGACACCACATCAATACTGACCATAAGAGAGATGATATTGTTATTAGAATTCAGATGAAATAGAGTTTGAATTAAAAAATCATTTCTAAAGATAAAGAGGTTCATTTCATTTCTGTTTAAAAATAAAAATCCAATCAAATAGGAAGATATAATGTTGCTGAATTTGCATTAGTATAATATTTACTTCAAAATAAAATGAGATTAACAAAACTAAAAGGAGAAATAGACAAGTTCATAATCATGAGAGATTTTAACATCCGTTTCAGTTATTTCCAGAATAAAGAGACCCAAAAAACCCCAATAAGTATATAGAGGATTTCAATATCACCATTAGTGAAATTGATCTAACAACATATGAAACTCATCTTTTCAAATGCACAGACAACACTCACCCAAATTAACCATACACTGTTTCATAAAACAAATGACTCAAATAGTAAAAAATGACACTCTGTGATCACAGTGTAATGAAGCCAGAAGTCAACACAAAATTATAAATAGAAAAGACATATCTGACCATTTACAAACACATTTTTAAATAAACCACAGTTTAAGGAAATCACATTAGAGTCTAACTTGCCCACAATCATATAGAGCCAGTTTTGCCTGTTCTACCAAAAATGTTCTAATTGTTTTCAATACTATCCTTATAGAATCGCTTTCTCTCTTGATGAGTCTGCTT
Organism: Micromys minutus; assembly: GCF_963924665.1. Lineage (NCBI taxonomy): Eukaryota > Metazoa > Chordata > Mammalia > Rodentia > Muridae > Micromys > Micromys minutus. Next base: position 82,077,270 of record NC_137970.1, on the reverse strand, counting down.
CTCTCATGACCTTCCTAAAACAGAAGCTTCTTGCAACTGCATTGTCCCCATCTTAGAGTGAGCAGCTGTAGTGGTTTCATTATCCTACCAAATCTAGATGATGTCAACAACTTCCTTTTGTGCTCTAGATCAGGTACTATGAGGTTATGTTACATTGTGTGCTTGGTTCCCCCTCCCACCACCATAACTGGATACTGGAGAGAAATGATTCAAAGAAGAAGGATATATTTTGACTCACAGCTTCAGAACTTTCAGCTCACACTCCCTAGGTCCATTGATTGTATAGTCATGGAAAAGCAGAATATCATGGGAGCAAGAAACATGCAGAAGCTACTCACCTCATGGAAGACAAAAAGTAAAGGAAGGGAACACAGGAAGAGTCCATGGAGAAATGTAGTTCCAGAAAACATGACCCCAGAAATCTATTTATTTCAACAAAACCCCACTCTTTACTTTTCATTATCTTTCAATAAAGTCACCTTATTGTGAATGTACCAGGAGATTAGTCCATTGATTTCAGCCAAATCTGTAATGATCCAATCATTTCCTACAAGACCATCAGTCAGCAACCAAGCTCTCAATATAGTCTAAAGTGAGTTAGATCACTTAAACCTTGTTTTTTCTTATCTGTATAACTGTAATGATGGCAACAACCCCAATATCAAAGAATTGTCACAATGCCTAAATGAGAGACTCTCCAAAAGTCCAGCACAATGCTTTTTGGCCTTTAGTAAACCCCCAAATAATGGTTAGATTTTCATTTCTAATGCCACATCATTAAGGCTCCATCTCTTGGGGGAATTTGTCCAGATCTAAAGTTATCAGTAATAATAATGTGAACAAACAGTTTTGAATGCCTACTTCATGTCGGATGTGATAAAGATGTTATAACTATGACTTCATTTAGTTCTTAAGATAACTCTATAGGCCCCATTTCCTTCCCCCTCTCTCTCCCTGTGCTCATGGCCTACCTCTACCCCTCCCTCCCTCCCGCCTCTCTCTCTGTCTTTTTCTGTTTCTACTCCCCTTCCCATACCATGAATAAACTCAATTCTATACTACGAAAAGATAACTCCATAGGAAGCTACGAGTGGAGGCTCACTCTTTTAATCACAGATCTTTGGAGGTAAAATCAAAAGGATTAGGAACTTTGGTTCATCCTGAACTATAGCAAATTTGAAACCAGTCTGGGCTACATGAAACCTTATATATAATCAATCAGTCAATCAATCAAATCAATCAAATGCGTCAACAAAAGATAACCAGGAATAATTGCATGATTTAAATTTAATAAATAATGAAACTAAGATACACAGCAGCAGCATACATAGATAGATACATGACCTCTCCAAGTCCCAATACACCCATTTTGTTATTCTTTTCTTTGACTAGGCAAAGACTCAATTGCATGTAGTAGTCTCCTGTAAAGTTATACATGGCTATATGACTACATTTTAGAGAAAAGAAGTGAATGATGTGTGTGTGTGTGTGTCTGTGTGTGTAAACTCTTTTAGTTTGGTTTTAAAATATCTCTACATTTTGAATTCACTTCTACCACTTAGATAAGGCTCATAGGATAACAACGCTACAAAATAGAATTAAATTCAAAGAACCAATCTAATTGCCTCTAAGAGAGCCATTTTAAAGGGAGGAATACTCACAACTCTTAGGGAAATAACTGAAGCTTATAGAGCAGTTACATCTTTGAATCTACTTGTTAGAGCAAAGTCTAAATCAATACTAACCCTATGCTGAGTTATTTAGGCATCTTCTCTCAGTGTCTGTCTCTGTGTCTGCCTCTCTGTCTCTGCCTCCCTCCTCTCTCCAGAAAAGACCTAGTAATTTGTATTTCATGTGTATGACCATTTGTTTTCGTGTTCAAATGTGTATGCAACTGATGTGTGGCATTCTTTTGTTTAAATCCTAACAGCTGTTTTATAAAGCATATACTGATAGCTAACTAAAGATTCAAAGAGGGTGAGGTTAAATGACATGGTTGAATTTGTGCAGTAGATGAACAAATGTTGTTGGAAAGGCCTAAGAATAGATGTTTCCTGTCACCTCAGCCAAGCTGTGTGCCAAGCAACTGCTAGGCTCTGTTGGGATCCTGGAGAGCAAACGTTTGCTGAACCAGTAGGAACACAACACTATCCAATATATTTTCTTTGCCTTCAATTATGAATGTTTTAGACTCCAGTTAGAGCATCTAGATCAGTCCTTCTTGTTCTTGGATTGTTCTGTCTTATTGATGTTCCTATTTATGAGACTAGAAAAGAGTAATTGATATTTTTCAGATCTAAGTATTTGTGATTTTCAGGATAGTAGTGGTTCTGTCCAACAACTGCTTGTGGATTAACTTCACAGAAGACTTTAATGATGACCATCAAAGGCATAATTCCAATAAAGATAATCATAACTAGCAATAAGAGCTCTAAAACATATCCTTAATTAAATAACAGCCCTTCTTTGATCCATCATTCCTCTCTAACTACTGTCTTGTGTCTCTGCTTTCCTTCAGAACCAAATATTTTTGACAGAATTGTCAATGTACTCCTCAGCATCCTTTTTCAATCCACTCTGATCGAGTTCATGGCCCCAGGACTTAAGGAAACTATTCATGTTATTGTAGCAAGCAACATCTATCTTGACCAATCCAATGGATACTTCTCTATTTCACTCAATTTTAATTCCTTGTGGCATTTTACATTATTAACCATTCCATGCTTCTAGAAACATTTGCTTGGGGGAGGGGGGTAACACAATATGATGTGCTAACTTTCCTCCCATGTCACATGTCACTGGTAAAACTGATGTTTTTTTCATTTAAAATTATTAACTAAAGGTTTTATTAACAGTGAGTTTAGTGTTCAATCCTAGTCTTATGTGTGTGTGTGTGTGTGTGTGTGTGTGTTTTACGTGTTTGCATTCATGTGAAAGAAGGAGGATGGGGTCTCCATTGCTCACTCTCCACATTATATGTTGAAGCAAGTTCTTTCACTAAAGCACAGTTCACTCTTTAGAATAGCCTGGCTCGCAAGCTTGCTCCTCCAGGCATTCATTCGCTTATCTCTGTCTCCTGCACACTGGCGTTATATGCTAAAACTATACAAATCTTAAGAAGCAGCTATGGGTGTAAATCTTCATTATCTTCTGTTTGGCTACAGTTTATTAGCTAAAATAATCAAGAGTAAAACCAATATGAGTAAATATTGGTGAATTGGAATAATAATAATTCATAACAATGTGAAAAATTAGAATCTTGACATACTTTCAAATATGTATCCAGTTTGGAAAAATAGTCTCATAATTCCTGTAAAGGTTAAATGTGATTAAACATATAACCCAGCCATTTCACTAATAAATATATAGTCAAGAAAAATAGGGGCATATAGTTACACATAAAATCTGCCATTAATTTGGTAAATGGATATAGCATCAAACTGCATTCTAAATATTTATCTCCATACACATAGATTAGTGCAGCTTTCAGCCCTCCTAAGAGAAGCCTCTCCCCCCCCCACCCCCCTGCTGTGGATGATGGTTAATACAGAGACTCACAACTGGTGAGAATGCAGAGAGTAAGGGACTGTGGAATGCTCAGCCCTAAAGAGGATTCTTTATCACTATACCCCCAGGGCTCAAGAAACGTCAGAGAAGAAGAGATAAAGATTGTTAGAGCTAAAGGCAGGGGAGTAGCCCTGCAAAATATTTTCTCATGGACGTGACAGGACGGATAAGCTGAGGAACTCACAGTGACTGTAGTTACCTGGGGTCAGTCAACATTCCATCAACAGTTGGGGAGAGGGTCACAAGGCCCCGCCCCCAGCAGAGAGCTAAAAACAGTTGATTGCTGCTGTGGGAGGCAGAGAGGAGGTGGAAAGGAGAGACAGTTTCTTTCAGGGGCGTGGCCTCTGGTCGATTGCTTATGCTCTAGTGGATGGCCCCACACCCATATGCACACGGGCAGCACGTGTTAGATTCAGTTGGTTATTTAAATAAGAGAAGATAAGAGAACCTGAAGGTGGAAAGGAGATATGTTGAGGAAGTGTTCAGGAGGAGTTGAAGGGAAGAGAAGAGGGTCATATGATAAAAAAAAATACATTATATATTATAAATTGCTGGTAGATGTTGTTACATGGAGAAATCATGAAAATATCGTGATAAATGAGATAAGCCGGACATAAGAGGGCAAACACTGTTTGATTCCATTCATGAGAATGAGAAGGTAAATCCATATAGAAATTGGAAGTAGGTTAGTGGTTGTTTGAGGTAGGAGGCAGCGAGAAGATGGGCAATGAATGGTAATTGGCATAGGGTTTTCTTTTGGGTGACTTTGATAGGTGGACAACTACATTCCCTAAAACAAAGGGAATTCCAAAACTTCCATGAGTAGTTTGTATGCATTGTGAGCTGCATCTCAATAAAAAAGAAAACAAAAGACATATGGGAGAAATCCAGAGTCTGGTAGAGCATGAATTTCAAGTGCCTTTAAAAATCCTCATGGTCTTATGAAGCATTTGTAGTAGAAATTGCAGCTTGGGTTCTAGTTAGAGAAGCCCAATGTACTGGCTGGTTTTGTGTCAACTTGACACAAGCTGGAGTTATCACAGAGAAAGGAGACTCAGCTGAGGAAATGCCTCCATGAGATCCAGCTGTAAGGCATTTTTTCAACTAGTAATCAGGGGGGAGGGCCCAGCCCATTGTGGGTGGTGCCATCCCTGGGCTGGTAGACCTGGGTTCTATAAGAAAGCAGGCTGAGCAAGCCATGGGAAGCAAGCCAGTAAGTGACATCCCTCCATGGCCTCTGCATCAGCTCCTGCTTCCTGACCTGCTTGAGTTCCAGTCCTGACTTCCTTTGGTAATAAACAGCAATGTGGAAGTGTAAGCTGAATAAACCCTTTCCTCCCCAACTTGCTTCTTGGTCATGATGTTTGTGCCAGAATAGATACCCTGACTAAGACACCCATGAAAGAAAGACAGAACTAGTGGAGAATTCCTTGTGGATGCAAGAGACAGCTGGGGATTAAGTAGCAGCTGACTTGTCCCGAGTGTGTGTGTGTGTGTGTGTGTGTGTGTGTGGCATGGGGTTGAGCTGTTCAAAAGAAGAGACTGTGGCATGAACAGTCAAAGCTAGCTGAACAGAAATTGGCTTAACGGCACCACTAGGAACTAGGGGTGAGAATCCAGGAGAGTAAGCACCCAGAGACATTGCCCATGCTGACAGAATGAGACATAAATTGTGGACTTTTAAACAAGAGACATAGGGAAAAATGGATTACATTTTAACCATGATTGTGTAGCAACTATGGCGCTCAGATTTCTTCTCAGTATCATAAGTGAGTTTGAAGCTTAAATTGTGTGTTTGCACAAAGGAGAGTTTGAACTCCAAATAGACTTTTACATTTTAATTAACAAAGGTAACCTCCACTTTGTCCGATCTGTGCCTTTAATAAACTGGAATAAGTTTTCCAGAATGTGATGGAATTAGCTATAGAAAAGAACTGTATTTTAATAATTAACTTTGAGGCTGGGTATTGTAATGTATAAGCTTCTATACCCTAGTGGATGTATCTATAAATGCTTTAAAAGAAAAAGAAACAATCAAATCAAGATTGTCCAAACTGCATTTGATACCGTCATGTTTTGCTTGCTCTCATTGGCCCCATATAATATCCTTATATCATCTCTTCCCTGCAAAGTTTGCCCTTTGTAATTTGCACTGAGCCAGTTCTATCATTTGCTCAACACTTGGAGCTCATATTAGTATAGCTAAGTCATTGAAGAGTTAAAGTAACTTTGTCTCAAGGAACTAGGTAGCAAAATACCACTCAATTAGTGTATATTTCAGTAGACTATAGAAAATGTAAATGGGATAACTGGAACACAGAAAATCAGGAAAGACTTTCACCCATAAACACATTCTTTAGATAAAACACGAATTTAAAGGGCAAGAATACATTTTGTTACCAGGAAAACAAAAACAAATTCGTCAATTTGAATAAACAAGTCAGAAAACGAGTTTTAATATTAAGTCACATGTTCATTAGACATAATAAAGGAACTTTTACCACCATAACCATTGGTCATATGTGTATGAGGTTAGATCAAAGTGGCAGCTAAGAATATTCCATTCTGTAGTTGTTCAAGGATGACAGTTGGGCAAGTTGGCTAGCAGAAGATAAAAATAACACTTGTTAGCTCACAACTGGTGTTTTGTTTTTAATTCAACAATTCGAATGCTTCTCATCTCACCATAAACTCCAGGAATATAAGAAAGTGATTTTACAACATTATGAAGTTTACTATCACATTAAATTATACCTTTCTTATATTCTGAAAAGACTAAAACCTTGTAAATGTGAGGATAAATTGAAGCAATGATAAAATAATCTGTGGCCGTTGAATTTAATTCAGTTTCTAGTTTACAATGTAATAAACGACATGCATGTTCTCTGTTTGAGTAGTTTTCCCACTGTTGTAAAACAAAATGCTTGACAAGTTTGTTAATAGCAGTTTTTAGGCAGATGCAGAAGCAAAGATGGTCTCAATTTGAATGTCCAATTTGAATAGTGATAGAGAGCCAGAGACTTATTTACTTTCTTTTTATTGCTTAAGAGAAATGTGAAATCTTTAGCTTCCAGTTTGACAGTCAGTTACAAAGAGCAAAAGGTGCTTTAAAGGTTCCCCTGGAATGCATGATCCAGTCTGTACTCCAAGATCAACAGAATTAGAAACGCCATACTATCTCACTTTGAGTCAAGAGAATTCTGATCGTAATCAGTTTACTCTCCCATATGCAATGTATATAGAGATAAAGAATTTCCTTTGTAAAATTGATGTTTCAATGTTATCCGTGTATATATCTGTATGTGTCTATATGTGTTGGTTTCGCTGCTGGTGACTTTGCAAGGCTAGTATGAGACAGGAGCTAAGTTAGAAGTTAACACACAGAACATCTTTACTCCTTATTTTCCCTCCTTTCAGCCAACCCACACAAGGAAAGACTGGAGATGAATAAGCCCCAGGAGTCAGGTGATGGTGTCTTTTCTGCATTGATCACATTTGGATTTATTTTCCTTGTGAAAGTGAAGCTTGGAGATGGAATTAAAAATTCTTGGGGGAAAAGCTATTTTTGTAATTCAGCTGGAGTGTCTTTGTCATTGGGTTTCCCGTTGCACCAGTCAGTCCCTAAGCTTGGCTAGGTGGCTGTGATATTTTGTTATCTTTTAGATGAAATGTAGAACTGAGGACATGCCTGCTGGGGCTTACTCAAGATTCCTTGCTATTTTCACAAGAGTAGGGGCGTTAGACTCTTGGCTACTGGCCAAATTCTAAATCAGGAGACTCCGTTCTGCTTTCTTAAATTCCCTCAGCAGAAGCAGTCCCCACTACTTTGTAGTGGGATGTCATAAGTGGTTCAGGTTCTATACTCCACAAGCGCTCTCATTGGAGGGGAGTGTGAGGAGTAAACTGGCATCTATTGTATAATATTGTATTTGATCTAGTTGCCCATAGGGAGTCCCCAATTTTATTGAGGTACAATTGACAAGCAAGGTGTATTTGTTTCAAGTTCAGAATCTGATGTATCCTAATATATGTGTGTGTGTTATAAAATGATCACCATAACTGAGCTAGATAACATAGTCATATCATACCAGCATGATTTTCTTTTTCTTTCTTTTAAAAATAATTTGTTTAATTGAAGTATAATAGCTGTACTTGTATGCAGTATTTATATAATTCAGCACATGTATCCAAAGTATAATTTTGAGTAGAATAAAGGACAAATCAAAAGCAAACCCCACAATACATCAGTTATGGTACTTTGAATTTCTGCGAGCACTTTTCTCTTTTTTCACATGAAAAAAGAATTGGCTTTTACTCCAATAGTAGCTGGCAACAATTCTTTGCAGCCTTTATCACAAACCAGTTAAATCTTCCTTCTCCTCTGCCTTCTCTGATTCTGCTTCCTCCCTTTGTCTGATTTTTTTTGACACAAGGTCTTTGCCATGTAGTTTGGCTTAATCTTGTATTTGTGATGTTCTTGCTTTAGGCTTTCAAGTACTCTGATTACAGGTATGTGCCACTCTATCCAACTTCGTGTGTGTGTGTGTGTGTGTGTGTGTGTGTGTGTGTGTTTGTGTGCACGTGTGTGTACAGAAACCATCCTGGTTGATCTGTCCATTTCCTACAGGATTTTTTTTTCCGTGGGGTGTATTTCTCTCTTGGTAACATATCTATCCTTTTCACGCTTTCAATCCATAGAAACAAAGATTTTATCTCTTGCTACTACTTGAATAGAGTATAATATCCCTTTTCCTACCTATTTTTTATCATGCACTGTGGCTGAGCAGTAGTGTAGCACTTGTCCCGAAAGCACTCTACCACTGATGATCTACACCTCAGCTCTGTGATAGAATGGGACATGCTTATATTTAAATCCCGATTCGGTCCCTTTCTACATTCGTAACATTGGGCAAGCGACTTAATGTTTTAACTGAGGAATTTCAGATTCTTCTTGGGAAGATCAAGTGAGATGATATATTACTTTCTAGAATGATTTCATGAGATAAGAAAGTACTGCCACCTAAAAAAGTGCTTAATAAATAGTTGCAATCTTTTTTTGATTAGATACACAGATCTGTCTTAATTTATAAATATTAAGAGTGGGAAGCATACATATTTTCTGCACACGTTTGATTTTACCAGAAGTGTACTAGGATATGAATAGAGAGAGGCTCAATGCTTAGTATGTGAACAAGCCTCTCTTTTCTTTCCCTGGAGTGGAATAAAATGTTCTCAACTGTTTGTAAGGTTCCACACAATTAGATCAAAGGTGCCAAAATCAATCTTCTACTGTTTGCAGACAAACAGACAGACTCCTGTCTTCATGGGGGATATTTTGACACAGTGTAGACACAATGGAGATCACTTATTTTCTATCTGGTTTATTTTTAAATAAATATTTACATCCGGTTATTGTCATATTCCAGCCCCTTCTTAAGGGCCCAGAATGGGACTGACTCAATCATACACCTCATCATTCATTCAAGCAATTTTGAGACAATTTTTAAAAAATGAGAGTTAAGAACTGTCTCATTTTACATCCAAACAAAAGCTTCTAACTTGTAACCGAAGTAACACCACCTGACCTATATATTGATCTCCAAGGTATGGACATTACAGATATATTTTGAATTTCTCTCTCTCTCTCTCTCTCTCTCTCTCTCTCTCTCTCTCTCTCTCTCTCTCTCTCTCTCTCTCTCTCTCTCTCTCTCTCTCTCTCCCTTTTTTTGAGTCCTAAGATCGAAAAGCTCATGGTTGCAAGTCTGAAAACACAATGGACACATTTGATTCTGGGGGGCGGGGGGGGTTGTTGTGAGGCACTTACTTATATATTTATTTTTGCGTTTAAATGTTCTCCCTGGACCATACGGAGAAGATAAAGGGAACAAGTACAAGATATATACATTGAATTGGACTTTAATATTTGTCAATTAGGAAAGATTAAAGTTTTGCATTTCTAACAAAATCTCAGTACAACTGTGGTGTCTGGTTTGGCTAGCACTAAAGACACTGTCTTGTGGCCATTTCTCAGATGGCTTTTACAGTGGCTGTCTCAGGTGTGGAGCCCCAAGGAGCACGTACTTGCTCACACTCTTAACAGTTCAGAACCAGTGTATTTGAGGCCGGGTGGCTCAGGTTCCACCTAACTGGGCTCAAGTGTCAGTGTCATGAGTGTCACTACTACTCCATGCAATGGGGTATCACCAAGGTGCGCTTTGGAACTTGGATGCTTATTTTAGACTTTTTTCCTTTCCCCCTTTCACTAGTTTCTGTCCCCCTGATTCCTCTTAGAGCTCGCCCACCTCCTCTCCTTCCTCCCACTCCTCCAAGTCTTGTTCTCTCTCTCTCTCTCTTTTTTCCCTTTCCCTTCGCTTTTCCGCCTTCCATCCTCGGCCAGGAGCCCGGCTCCCAGGAGACGCGAGTCGGGCGGGACCCACCGTAGGCGCCAAGCCACGAAAGCTCCTGGCGCGCGCGGCAGGCGGGGGCGCGAGCACACCCGAGCAGCGGCGGGGCCTGGGCAGCCCGGGCCGCCGAGCCGCGTGCGCGCGCAGACCGCGAGCCCCCAGCGCGCCCCCGGCGGCCGGGGCCGCAGCGTGCTCGCCCCCGCCGCCAGCTCGCCTCACTTATGGGTCGGAAGCGCTGCGTGGGGGAGACTGTTCCAAGATGGCGGCGGGTTGCTGTGGGGTGAAGAAGCAGAAACTGTCCAGTTCGCCCCCCTCCGGCTCGGGTGGCGGTGGTGGCGCCTCCTCCTCCTCCCACTGCAGCGGGGAGAGCCAGTGCCGAGCCGGGGAGCTGGGACTAGGAGGCGCCGGGACTCGGCTCAACGGACTGGGCGGGCTGAGCGGCGGCGGCGGCGGCGGCGGCGGCGGCGGCTGTACCCTCTCTCCCCCTCAGGGCTGCGGCGGCGGCGGCGGCAGCGGCGGCAGCGGCGGCAGCGGCAGCGGCGGCGGCGGCGGCATCTCGCTGTCTCCACCTCTGAGCTGCGGAGTGGGAACCCTACTTTCTACTCCGGCCGCCGCCACCGCCTCCTCGCCGTCCTCCTCGTCTTCATCCCCGGGCTCCCGGAAGATGGTGGTGTCAGCGGAGATGTGCTGCTTTTGCTTCGATGTGCTCTACTGTCACCTGTACGGATACCAGCAGCCCCGGACCCCCCGCTTCACCAACGAGCCCTAGTGAGTACCGCGCTCCCCGTCGCCCTCTTTCCCCGGGCTCGGGATGGGGCTCAGAGTTGAGGCAAAGTCTTAAGTCCTCCGCCTCCTGTTCGCGGGTGCCCCTCAGTCCCTCTTGCCGCTAGGGTCCCCAGAGCTGCCCGACCCGCGGGGACACTCGGGTGCTCCTATGCTCCACAAGGGGAGCACCCCATACTCGAAGCAGGGGGCTGCTTGCCAGACACGTTCCCCCCCCCCCCCCCCGGCTTCCAGACTGCTCCCGCTTCCTCTTTGCGCTAACTTCCAGGAGTTTTGACCCTTTCCTTCGATCCTTTCTCCCCCTCACCCTCCACCCCACCAGCGTTTGTGGAGATGTGGATCACTGTCGGTACCGACCTCTCCTCACTTTACTCGCCATTACCCCACGTGAAAGCCCCGCCAGTGTTCCCGCCCCGCGTACCTTGCACATGGAGAGCTACTATCCCATTGCTGGGTGAAAAATAGCAGTGATCTAACTTCAATTCTGCTAGTGATGGAACTTAGCTCTCGATCTCCAGGGAGGTTGCCCATCTTTTCCTCCGGGTTTCCCTGTTCCTCAGAGTGGGGAGAGGTTTCTTAAAACACCTTTTGCCTTACTACCTATTTTTATCTGAACATACCCATTAAAATGTATTTCCAGTGAAGCTAGGGCACCACCTCACAGTTGAGAGTGAGACCTTTATTTTTTCCTCTTCTTCATTCCAGTGTCTTGGTATAGCACATTCAAAGAATGTTGTTCCCAAAGAGGCACTGTCAATGTGTACTAAGCGTGCGTCCACTTTTGTGTAGATTTCACATTTAATCAACCTATGTTAAACTCAATGATTTGAGGAATAGTTAAACAACCCAGTACATGTGTAGGCACTTTTACGATTTCCTTTGGCTTTTGTAACTTTACGTTATTTTACCCTTCGAGTATATGGTTGAAATTGTTTAAAAATAGCATTGTTACAAGCTAAAAGCCAGGTTACTTGGATGTGTGGGAGATGGGGCATATGGTTTTTCTTTGAAAATATGTAAACTGAGTGTAAACTGACTTCTGGGTTAAATGCTAGACAGAATGTAAAGTCCAAAGGAAGGCAGAATGGGAGAAGGGACGATTGTTTTTATTATGACTACTGGCATCCACAAGAAAAAGACAGAAAAAAAAATTAAGTACACTCATACTGAAAATCATCAACCCCATCCCTTTTGCCCAAGAGCTTCTTGCTTCCCACAGCATAAAGACATGAACTGATGTTCTTTTTAACTTGCTGCTTCTCATTTTGTGAGATTAGAGGCACGAACTACTACTGCTGCTGGATAATTATGAACAGTCTGACGCTACTACAATATTCAATTAATATGTAAAGTGGAAATTACAATAAAGTGTCCTGGAAATTGTGTGTTTGTATTGTTTGTTTTCTTTGCTTTCATTCTTTAAATGTCTTTAATTTTCTAGGACTCTACTGAATTTAATTTTATAGGACATTTCCTTAGGTTTGGTTCATCTTTGGGCATTAGCTCATGAGAAATGTATGAAAAGGTGTCCAGGTGGACACTGTCTAGTAAATTAAATGCTTTTGGAAAGTTCTTAATGTTAACTCTGGGAGCTTAAATCCTAAATCTCCACCTTTCTTTGGCCTATTTATTTTTCATTAGGAGGTAAATTTCATTTTAAAGAGAATGCCATATTAAAAGGAAATCTGTGAGATACTCTCTAGGCCCTAGGCCAAGTCACTTAATAGTGACTTTTTTTTTTTTCTTTTTGCCTTCTCTTGGGTGGCTGTGATGTAGTAAAAGCAAGACCTGTGATGATTCTTGGGCTGACTCTGGAAAGTCATGGGGTTGTACAAATTGACTCCTGTTCAGTTCTTGAACTGTTACATGAATTTGGCAGAGGCTGTTTTAGCATTCACGCCCCATTGCTCCAAAGCATATGAGAACACACTTTCTGGAGGTGCTATTTTCTCACTTTCTAAAGTGAGTTTAGGTTAACTGAGCAACTATCACAACAGTTAAGAGGAAAATGAACTTGACCAGTTCATATGGGAAATGCTTTAAAAAGTTTTTTAGCAGTGGCCACTCTCCTCACATACTTAGGTTGTTTCCCTTAAATACCAGTTGCTGAATTTCTGCCTCTCACCGCCTTAAGCAGATAAATAAAACACCCATCTGACCACTGTTAATACATTAGGAAGTGGTGGGAGAAATGTAGTTATGAAGGGTTAGTATGTGTTCAGTGTGTCACATTTCTATAGACCAGCTAGTTTATAGAAGGCACTGAACCTCAGCAACCAGAGGATGAAGGACTACCTCTCCTTCCCATTTAAACTGATGTTTAAAGTGTACGATGTCAAAATTTGAGAACATCTTCTTGATTGTGGGAATAAAATAAGGGAATATTTCACTGTGCCTTGGAAACCACCACACATTTCTCCATTTTATGAATTTGTTGTTGTGTGCTTATTATTTTGGCATTGTATAGGCTTTAAATTATTTTTCCTCCACTCACTTAAGGGTATAATGTCATGGGCAGTATGTTTAAAGACTTTCTTCCCCTGTCTAACAGACGATACGCTTTGGACAACATCAAAGTGTTATATGTAAAAGCATAGTGTAGTGTAGTGTTGTCATCTCCTCCTAAGGACCTTTCAGAATGCTTGTAACTGGTGGGATCTGACTTTATAGATTTAGAAGTCACAGATACATCCATCACTCTGCCACTCTGAAAGGTCATTAGAAAATTTAATTATTTATGTGTTTCGGGGTTGGGGAAGAGGTCATCTGTGAAAGGTGACGTAGACACAAATACTCCATGGTTTCCTGTCTATTGGGTACCCAGCCATTGTAGAGAGTACAGTTGTTGGGTTTTTTTCCCTCCAGAAATAAGGTTCAAGATGCAAGGAAACCATAATTTTAGATACATTCTCTTATTAAGCAGACAGACCACTTCTATGTAAGAAAAGTTACAGTAGCCACTTTAGAAGAACCTCTTGACTATAAAGGTTCCCCTGTGGCAGGTGTGGAGCTAGTTAGATTCCAGAACATTACTTCTCAACCATGGCTGTACATTGGAATTACTGGGAAGTTATTCAAAATGTGGAAACCTGTACTCTTTCCAAAGTTTCTGATTCAGTCCATCATTGATAGTACTTGGGAATCAGAATTCTTTAAAACTCCCCAGGTAATTTTATTGTATAGTTGGAGTGGAGAACTGCTGGCTATTTTTTTTAGGTTTTTATTTTGAGATTTGGATTAATTTGATTGGGGTAGTGCCACAGACTCCATATTTTATGAGCATTTTGGGTATGTTGGGTAGACCATCAGTTTGGGAAAGGCTTGCAATGTGGTCCATAAAAAATATCACTTGGGAACATATTAGAAATGTAGGCTCCCAAGCCCCACCTCAACTCCCTGAGTTAGAATCTACATTTTAATAAGCTCCCTAGGTGATACTCATACACATTAAAGTTTATAGTGGACTTGTTCTCTGACTGTAGCATACATCGAAGTTTCTGTTGGGCTTGTTAAAATTGCAAGTTGGTGGGCACTTTCCCAGAGTTTGATCCAGTTGCTCTGGGGTGGAGCTGTACATTTGCATTTCTAACAAGCTCCCTGGTGATGACAGATTCTACAGTTCCCAGGGTCACACACTGAGTAATGGTGGGTTAGGGGGAACTGAGGGCCTGAATGGGTGCTTGAATGACTGTCAGTAGCAGTTTGGACTGGTGTGGACCTCTTTCTGTTTTCCTGTTCTTTATCATTCTCAAATATCACCAGGGGAATTGAGTGCTGCCAAGAGCAGGAATCAGATTCTGGGGATGGTATGGGGCTGGGGTTACTCTAGGAAACTTGTTATATAAATTTAGGGTTTTCAAGGAAAATGATCATGTGAAGGGCATCTTTCAGGAGTTAAAACCAGCATAAGTAGAATAACTTAAGGTGAGCTACTGTTAAGTAAAGACCCCTCTTATTTCCAAAAAAAGTACTTTTTACAGTTGGCTCCTTAAATAACAGGATGTGATGAGATTTTTCAAAGCCCTTATTTATACTTCTGTTTGCTGGAACTTATTTAAAGAATTTCCCTCATTAGTAAAGAAATATGAAAAGGCTCCCAGTTAAAGCACTGCGATTATATAGTCTTAGATTTTTAATGCTGTGGTATGTGTTATATCTCATGAACCTTTTAAATTAGTATAGCATCTTGGAAATTAATGTAACACTAGATTTTTGTAGAGTTGCACATGGATATTTTGCTTTTAAATATCAGGAAGTCTAAATTTCTGTTGCAAGTTTTTTTTTTAAACCTACTCTTGGACATACAGATCTTGCAAAGCTCAAGTCAGAGGATTGAGCATTAACTCTTGTCTTAGCACAAGAATAACTGTTTTCAACACGCTTGGGTTGTTTTACAGATGTAGACATTTTGCTCCACTGGAGTATAGCAGTCCTGGTTATTGAGCTATTAAGATGATTTGATAATGCAATTCAGGTTAAAACGATAGTAATTAGTGCTGTAAATATACACTATTACATTTCTATTGTCTTTTTTTGGATGAAGGGTGACGAAAAATAAATAGAAAGTATGTCTCTGCTGCAGATAATACAACTGTATCATGACACATTTTCTTATCCATCCTAGTATAATGGTACTAACTTCTGTTCTCTGACCATATCATATAGTTTTTCTTATAAAAGAAAAACATGTTTCTGACACTCTGAGACTTTTGAAGGTATAATATGGTTCTTTGCACCATGTTGATTTATATTCGAGATCTTAATGTCTCTTCTTACTGATGGAGAAGACACGCATGTTCTCAGTTATTACTTGTGCCACAAAACCGTAACTGACTGACACTGAAATTTAGAAACATAAATTACAAAATGATTTTTAATCTATACATACTGGTGTACATACAGTTAAGTATATTTAGTGTAAAAAGTCAAGCTGTTCGTTTTCAATTCTTCCCTATATGGCTGAAAGGAGTTATAATCTAACTCATAATTTTTTCTTGCTTATAAATTGTACTTGAGTTCATACTCCAGTTAATGTAGCAGGCTATGAGGAGCCTCTACTGTGTTCTTTCAGTTCTGTGGGAAGAAAGATCATAAACAAAAATGTAAAAGTTACTTTGTTAACACATGTATGAGATGATTTTCTAAGTATGTTTTTCTCTTTTAAAAACTACACTTTCTGAAACTGAAGCAGACACCAAACCTTTTGGCTACAATGGATTGTAATTTTAAGTCAGTTGTGTTTCCCCTGTCTATGGATAAATTGGCTCTTTGAGAGTGTATATGTATGGAACACTAAACTTGTGTAATGAGATTAGTCAGAGTTCCCAGGTTTCCTGGATTTCAATAGGCATTATTCTGTGCTTTCCATGTCACACATGCTTGCCTGTTTTAGAGCAGCACAATGCCCAGAGCTTTTACATTTACATTTTGTAAGTAGTCTCTTTTTCAAACTTGTGTAATAATGTCTCTTTTTATACTGTTCTGAATCAATTAAGCTAAGTAAGTGAGGACTAGCAGTAAAAAGCAGTGACTGCCAAGAATGGACCTTCAATGTGTAAGCTGTCCTTCCACATTCAGTAAATTGGGTGGTTGCTCACAAGACACTGGAGACTGTGGGAAGGCAGTGGTTGTGTAGGTGGGAAGACTAGATTCCCAACAGTAAACTTATTTAGAGCTGAGCTTCTGTAGTTATTGTTGCTAAGAGCAAAAATGTATCACAATCTTATGTAGTATAAAGAAAAAAATCCAAAGCAAAATGTATGGTGTAATAGTATATATTGTTGGTTGGAGGAAAATTATGTTTGGTCCAACTATAAGTGGCATTTTATGTATCAAGTGTGGGTGTATTCTCTACATTTTCAATATATCACACTTTAAAACTTGTTCAACATTAAAAATACGTTAGTGTTGAATAACTTACTGGAAATTAAGTGTCACCAGAATTCCCCCCCAGTGGTGTGTGTATATGTGTGTGTGTTTAAGCATATAGAGAAAAATGAGATAAAAATAAGAAAGGTGCTTAAAATTATTTCAGCACAATGCTTGCCTGTTCAGTAAATAAGATCCAGGTAAAATTAAAAAGGCATGGCATAAAAGAGGGACCAGGAAAAGACATGTAAGAAGGGATGAGTTAAGTCAGGTTTTTAAATCGAAAAAGCACAGGGATTGCTGGTGTAGAGCTTTCATGGCCACCAGAGATTGAACTCTAGCGTGTTTTCAAACCGGTTACTGTTACTGCCACACCCTTTCCACAGTGCAAGGGGATTCCCAGCAGCTGCCTTCAGTCACCAGCTTGCACTCTCAGCATTCTTCACACCATTCTGCTTTGCTGTGGTCTCTTTAATTCATAAAAAACTTCAAAGAAATTCTACTTTGTGCTGGAAGTTCCCAGGGGAGTCTAGATGAGAGGTTTTGAATTAGATGATCATTTCTTGAATTAGAGATCAGGGACATAAGGGAGGCTTCTGCAGTATAAGAAGAATTGGAAGATGAGTCTTCAGATAAGAGAGAGCAGCTACAGTTAAGGTGACGTGGTACATAGAGTGGTGTTGGGAAGTGGGAAAGTTGACACCAAGTGGAGATGATGAGTGTGGGAATATTGCAAAATGAAGAACTGGAAGAAGGTATCAGTGTTTTCAGGCATTCCTCCTCTAGGGCCAGGTTTTGTGTGGGAGTGGGAAGATTGCATGCAGCTCACCTGCTTTTTGGCTTCCAACATTGCCTAGCTATTCTGGTGCACTGAAAAGATTGTTAAGCCATTGTATTGGAATGGCTATGTAATTTGCTCACGAATGCCTCTTTCTTAGGAGAAAGCAGACATTGGTTTATAGAATTTTGATCAAGTGTAAAGATCACATAGTTTTTAGAAGGGGATCTTAAGCGAGGTGACTGCATATGAGTAAACAAAACTAAGGAACAAACATTTACTCCTCAAAATTCCAGTTGCTGGGGGACGGGAATTAAAGGAAGAGGGGATTTGAACATGTTTCAGAGCTTAAAATACTGAAGCCCATGGCAGGATACACCAGAGAAAACAGGAAGTTTTCAGTAACCAAATGTCATTTTTTTTGTGGAGTTGCTTCTCCTCTCCTTCTAACTTCACAAGGGCTCTGGGGATTGAACTCCGGTCACTGGGCTTTCATGGCAAAGACCTTTACCTGAGCCATTTCTTTCTGAATTATCAGAACCACAGGGAGGTCACAGAGATGTGATGTTTTGGTTAGTTTTTTGTGATCACTTCTACTTCTCCAGCCACAAAGTTACTGTGGACTTCTTAGAAGGGCAGAAATCAGTGAGAGTTTTCAGCTTTATACCACTAGTGAAAAATAACTGATGGAAAATTGCATTTCCCTAATGTTTGTTTTTACATTCACTCTTTAAGCTTGCCAGTTTGTAAGGCAGTCAGTGATTCTTAAATTTCCTTAGTTATGTATCATAATATGGCCTTCAGCAAACTTGTCTCATGGAAGATTACCAAAGGAAGTTAATAGTTTCAAAACCTCAATTGAAGGGAAAAAATGGAAGGACTAGGAGTGTTGGTACTAGATGCTAGGTTGTGTGCCCTTAAACTTATGAGATAAGATAGATTGAACCAAGGAAATATTATGCAGCTTTGCTCAACAGTGGAGGAAGAATGTTATCAGTTGACAAGGTTAGCCATATTGTTTTATAATTTTTTTCTATGGGGCATTGTAAATGTCTTGCTCGTGTACAGGCCTAGTAATTAAAGAATAAGGTCTGATAGTCTTGGTGGTTTTTGCCTTTACTCTGTCCATTTAATTTTACAGATAATCTACACTGTGACCCAAAGGCACATGCAATGTTGGGAAAGCAAAGTTGACTGTGTTAGGCAATATCCTGCCAGAAGATGCTGACAAGCTCCCTAGTAATGGAAACTAGCAGGACTGACTTCAGCCTCTCTAGTTTGCCTTGCCATCCCATACATTTTTAAAAACATTTATTTTATTTTATATGAGTACACTTTGCTCTCTTCAGGCACACCAGAAGGGGGCGTCAGATCTCACTACAGATGGTTGTGAGCCACCATGTGGTTGCTGGGAATTGAACTCAGGACCTCTGGAAGAGCAGTCAGTGCTCTGAACCATTGAGCCATCTCTCCAGCCCCATTCCATATATTCTAATGAGGTCTGTAGGCATATGTTGTACAATTCGAGAACCACATTTGTCCTCCATTGGGGTTTGGATATTGCAAAGTTAGGTAACAACAGATTCTATGTTTTCCTTCAGGTTTTAGTGAATCTTTGTGCCATTCTTATAGAATGGAATCTGAGAAAAATACTTTGCTAGTATTGGCTTAAGGTTGTTTCCACAGGACTGTGTCTACCTCATATGTTCATGTGATTGTCACATTAGTGTGCTTCTTCTCTGTAACATCATTTTTGTTTATAGTAGCCTAATAATTACATACTTAATTATAGATGGTTTGAGTACAAATTAAGTTTCATAGCTGGTAAAAGCTGGACCTCAGTACATATCTCTACATAGTGAGACAATACCACGTGTACTGAATTTGACCAGTTAGGAGGTAAGTATGTATGATGAGTGTTCTTGCATCCTTTTCATGTTGGTAAGTAGAGAGTGGTATAGATTTGTTAACTAAGGACGAATCTTGTGACGTCATTTGACCTTTTTCTTTGTTACAGTGGTGCTTTGAACACATTTCATGAATTTCCACATTACAAAAAATAAAATAAAATAACAGTTTGTTGAACTTAGCAGTAGGTGCTGGACCAGTCAGTAGTTAACCTCTTTGTTCAGTTCAAGAGACCATCTACTTCTGCAGTCCTGTAGTTCTTAGTTAAAAAAATCCTCTCAACAAATGGGAGTGAGATCCCTCTCCTTTTGACATTAACAAGGCAATATGTGGTTTGTGGTGTTTTACTCCACAAACTCCTCCAGCTTGCTTGCTTTCTTATCTGTAGAAAGAGTCACATAGAGCTGGAGGCAGGAATAGAGGGCTCATGGGAATCAAGGAGGGTGAAAATGACTTGGGAGTGACTCAGCTCTGAGTCTGAGCACATGGTCCAGAGAGCTCCAGGAAGCATGGTTTAGTGTATATGCACTGAGATATTTCTCCTTCAGAACCAGTGGCCATGGCACTCCTGTTAAAAAATAATTATTTTAATTAGAAACAGATATAAGAGTGCAAACTATAGGTCCTCTGAGTAATTTCAGTACACCAGAGTGAAAACCATTAACACATGGTTTCATCAATATGAGGCCTTTGCAAATATTTGAAAGCTGTAAGACAGATATAACTTTACTCTAGTTATAAATGCCTCTGACCATTACTCTTACTTATACTGCTGTGAATATAGTTATAGTTTCTTGGATATTCAGCTATGTCTTATTTTTATACATATATACATACAGATAGATAGATAGATAGACAGATAGATAGCCATATCTAAATGTGTGTAATGTTTCTTTTCTGTGTTATGTTTCTTTTATTTAATTTTCTTCCACTTTTTAGTTATAACAGATATAGAACATGTAATATTAAAGGACAGACATAAGTATGATTTTTATTCTTCCCTCCTTTTCATAGTACTTGGAATTGCATACAGAGCATCCTTACCCCTGCAGTATAATTTCTTATTGTACAGTTGCACATAATATAGCTATATGAAGACTCATCCTTCTATCTTATACATTTTTGCCTCTCATGACTCTTAACAACCTAATTTGCACATGTTCTCAGTTTCAGTCATAAACATGATTTTAGTTTATTTCATGAGACTGGTTTTTAAAAATTATTCATTTTAAACTTGTGTGTATGTGCCCTGCTCCCCCCCGTGTGTGTGTGTGTGTGTGTGTGTGTGTGTGTGTGTGTGTGTGTGTGTGTGTGTGTGTGAATATGTATGTATGTATGTGGACATGTGTAAGTGTCCCAGTGCTATTAGGAGACTTTTCTTGGTTGTTCGCCACCTTATTCACTGAGGCAAAAGCTCTGTTGAACCTGAAGTTCCCTAATTATGGCTAGTTTAGCTGGCCAGCTTGCTCCAAAGATCTTCTACCTCTGCTTTCCAAATTGCTGGAAATTACAGGTGGGCCACCACAGACATCCACATGGTTTTGGGGGAGGCTGTCCAAACTCCATCCCTATACTGTGCCAACAAGTACTTTACTTGTTGAGCTGTCCATCCAACCTAATTTTTGTTTTCTTTTGGATTCAGAGTCTTATTCTAGCCCAAGCTGACCTGGAGATCACTCTGTAGGCCAGGCTAGGCTTCAAAGTGATGGTAATCCTCCTACCTCAGGCTCTCAAGATAAAATGCTCGACATGCACTGCCATGCCTGGCTACTTCAATTTTTTTATTGTAGTAAAATTATAACAAGATTGATCTTTCCTCTTAACAGATATTAAAAAGTACTTATTTTCTAATGATACATGATAGTGACTCTACCTAAAGCAACTCGTCTTTTCATGGGAATTTGGGAATACTTTAAAATTTAAACTTACTAACATATAGCAGAGGGCACAGAGCTGTTTACAATATAGAACAATTTAGGGCTTAATATATTTTGCTAAAATTGCTGATAATTATTTCTAAACCAGGTTACGAATAATCCTAATTTGATATTTTCCAAATTGGTTCCATAGTTATCATTTATTGCCATGTTTGATTCTAAGTGCTTATATTTGAGAAGAAGTTACTTTTCTAGATTTCTTCTTGATTATTTTTCCCCTCTGTCCTTTATGGTATTATGATGAATCCGTTAATAATAATTCACAGAAATGTCTTTGGCAGGTAGAAGCTTTGCCTTTGTTCACCCACTTTCAAAGGTACAAGGACTAAGGCATTAAAGGAAAAAATTATTTTTGACAGTTTCTGAGAAATCTGTCTGGGGAAATGTGCTTTCTAGAGAGATGGAAAATTGGAAGATAAATTGCATAATGGGAATTATAAGTAAGGCCTGTATGTCCATATGTGTATCGTAAGCCACTTTAAGTTAAGGCACTTCATGAGATTGCTTTTTATACTGTAAACACTTGTTTGTAATGATAAAATGTCTTTTACAGTTGGGAGTAGCACCTGTGAAATAATAGAGTTGACCGAGCCATGGATCTTGGAAAGTCTGATCTTTTGCCCTTGTTGTTTCTACCCAGTCAATGGGAGGTTCTTTACCGTTAGTGGAGATATGCAGAAATTTACCATTGAATTATAAAGTATCAGTTTGAATTTGGTACCATTTTCCCTTTCATTTTATGATAGCTTTTCAGTTCTAAATTAGAAAATAAAAATTTCATAATGAATATCATTTTTTAAATAGACCTTTAAAAATGAATATTCTTTAAACCTTAAGATGTATTGGCTGGTGTTATTTTAGGGTAGTATATTCTTTATGTTACACTTAGTTGTAATACTACATTTGACTCAAACAGTATGGTTGTTGTGGGCAGAAAACTGTGCTAGTGTGGTTTCTCGAGTGGATGTGAGAGGTCTATAAAAAGGATTCTTGTCCTTAAAAAACTCATAGTCATATTGATGAGTTGAGGTTCATAAAATGTATAATGAAGTTGCATATCCCTCAGTGTCTGAATAGATGGTAAGAGACAGTCAGTTTCATTGATGTGGGTTGGGACTATATAGAAGGGCTTTGCAGACAAAGTGGAATCCAATCTGGGTAGAATTTCATAGACAGGAAAACAGTCTAGGTAGGGAAACAAAGAAACAGGTCAGAATGAGCATTATCCAGTGGTCATTGGGTACTAATCAAAGGTAGATTGAAGTTATTGATAACCTAGCAAGAAAGGGGACCTGTTAGATGATAATTGAAATTCAGGCACTGGGAAATGATGGTCTACCAGTTGACAACTTAAAGCTAGTAATGGTCCTGTGAATTCCCTCTTTCTTGCTAAAGCTTCCCTTTTGTTCAGTTAATTATGCTTCAGCAGCTCTTTTAATGCCATGAATGTCATGAAGCCTGGACAAGAGACAGAAACAACACAAGCAGGAGTCCGCTGTGTAGACAAAGTGACAAAGTGCTTTCATTCATCAACACATAGTCAGCATAAGTCACTTAGAACATGGTCACCTCATACTCTGAGTGCTTTCTGTGTCTCATATCCTTTTCTTTTAGACACCCATATCTTTAATGTAATGTTGAAATACTGACTTTCTGTAAAGATTATGTAACTTTAAAGATCTACCCCAGTCATTGTAGAACTAAATAGTTCAACCATTTTTTCTCACACAATTAATAAAATTTTGCTTAGATATTTAAATTTTATTTAAACAACAGAGGTACTGAGAATTATATAAATTATAGGAGGATTGTATACTTATTGAAAAGTATTTTTTAAATTAGTTTACACATCTATTAGTCTAATGAATGTTCTCATTGTAGTTCTTAACATACCCTGTTTAAGATGTTTCAGTTTTGAGAAAAACCATATAAGCAAACTTTATTAAGGCTCTTCTATACTACTATTTTGGAACAGAATTTTAGAATTATTTTCTAAAGTACTGTAGAACAGCACTTTATTTCATATTGAATACTGCTTACTCTTAGAAAAGAAAGCAAACCTTTCCATCTGATAGTTTATTTTTAGTTATATTAAAACAGAAATTTAGGACACAAATTGACCACTGTTAAATGCGAGCTTTCTTTCCTTTGAGGTTTTTTGAGATAGACTCATTCATGTTCTTGGCTGTCTTCCAGCTAGAGTAGGGGATAACCTTGAATTGCTGATTTTTCTGCCTCTACCTCCCAATTGTTGGCCTCAGGCATATGCCATCATGGCCCATTTCATGTGGCACTGGAGATCAAATCTAGGGCTTGGTGCATTCTAGGCAAACACTCTGTAAACTGAAGTACATCCTCAGCCCAGGAGAGTGGGAGGTAATATTATTTGTATAGACTAATATTGTTCATATATACAAGCTAACTTTATTTTTTCCAGGTCTCAAGGAATGTGCATTTTTATTTATCTGTGGACATAATAGTGAAGAAAGAGTCATTTTGACTATGGCAGTAAAACAAGTAAATTTCATATTAAAGTGAAAAGCTGGGCTTGGGTCCCATGGGTCTTCATTCCAGTCTTGACTAGGTAGCTCTCAAAACCTTGACTCATGTTTATTGCAGTTCAGTATTGCATGTCAGTTCTTACAGAAGAGTTGTTTAATCTTCAAGCTTCTTTTCGTATCCATGAGGAGTTGTGACCATTTGCTAGCTTAAATAAGGTTTCAACAACCCAGGATGGCCTTACTGCTTCATATATCAGAATTGCTGTTAATTTTAATACTCTCCTCTCCCAGTCTGTCTCACCTTAAATTTAGTAAACTTAGGGAGAAGCTTTTATTCTTCTACTGCATAATTCCTTTTTGTTGTTTCACCAATTTTAAGAATGAGTGTCCAATTTCTTGAATGTCTAAAGACCCGAGAGCACCAGCATTTTACAGTCTCTACAGTTTTAATTTTAGCAGTGCTGCCCCCTTGTATCACACAGAAAGTTATTTCCTAGTTAACGGTTTCTTCCATTTCCAGAACATAGTGGAATAATGAGTAGAACAGACTATAAACTTATGACTGTCAAGTTGTTTCAGACAGTGGATTTGAATATATAAAGAAGTGTATATACACTGTTTCATGTGATCAGTTTTGAAGTTGTTGTAATAACATTCTGAGAAGTTTGCAGAATCCTTTTCTATTCAGTATTTAAAGCAAAGAATGAGTGAGATGTTCTTCATTGCATAAATTTTAATTATGTTTGCCAAACCTCTGAAATCTACTCTTAGATGCTAAGAATACCTGAATATAGACATAAATTGATGAAGAATTTTTCTAAGCATGGAGTATATATACTCTATGTTTGGATTCTAGATTACAATCTCCTCTGGATTGTAAAAACCTCAAGACACAGTTATTAACCTGAATATATTGATACTAGATACCTAGTAGAAGATAGCATATGCTAGAGAAATAAATGAAGATACAGCTTTCTAGAATTAAAATTTAGAACACAAATTTGATGTTAAAATAAATAGGTGTAAGTATGGATTATAAATTCACAAAAATAAGGCATGGGAATACAAAGGGAAATACCATTAACAAATAGCTACTGTTATTGTTGGGACATGGAATTGTTCCTAGAGGGAGTTTATTCCTAATCTTGGTGATACTGACATGTGGTGGGACCTTTAAGAGATAGATCCTTAGAGGAGGACATTAGGTCATTTAGGATATGCCCTTAAAAAGAGGTATTGAGACCATATTTATTTCTTTTCTCTGCTTCCTGACTGCCATCAGTTTCACTCCAGCTTTTCCCCACTCCAGTACACTGCTGCCCCAGGCCTAAAGTAACCAGAGAGGACTGTTGACTAAGGTCTTTAAAACTGTGAGGCAAAGGTAAACCTTTCATCTGGCTAAGTTGATGATCTCATCTATTTTGTCACCTAATAGAATATTGACAACCTGCTACTCATGGCAGCTCTCATCACATCTGACCATTTACCCTTTTTCATCCTTTGTCTACATGATGATACTTAAATTGAATACTTTTGAAAGAGTTATGGTGACTGTGGACCAGAATTACTCCTTTTTAAGAAAGAAAAAGGTACTGTAATAGAAAGCTGATTTCTACCAAATGCTCACTTTGTCTTTATGTTATTGCCATATTGGGGATAGCCTACATTTTTTTGAAAAAAGAATTCCTTTCAGCCTGAATGCACACATCTCCTAGTTAGATATATAGCCACCAAATAAATGAAAGATGCTCAATATCTTAACAATCAAAAATGTAAATCATAACTATTAAAATATGTATCACCTCAGTCCTACTCTGATAGCAATTATAAAATAGAGAAAACATAAGATTGGCAAGGATGTAGATCAAAGGAACTCTTACATACTTTTGGAATTAATGTCAGTCAATTCTTAAAATCATGAAAGGTAGTATATAGAAATTCTTAAATATAGAGAGCTTCCATATGATCCAGTTAAAGCACTTTTAGGCATATATTTGAAGAGAAAAAACCCAGTAGGTTGAAGATATATCTGCATGTCTATCTTAAATTATTGACACTAGTCAAGATAATGACCAAAGTATATATTGCTAAAATGAATAAGGAAATTGATACACACATAGTCACAAGCATACTTTGAAATGATGTATTTCCATAAATGAAGAAAATCCTGCCATTTAAACAACATCGACAAACCTAGAAAAGATTATGTTATATGAATCAAACTAGACACACAAAAATTATGTCTTTTATATGTTGAATCAAATTCCTAGTAAAATATATAGATCCAGAGTAGAATAACAGGGTGTGTGGTAAGGGTATAAAAGGAATCTTGATTGAAGTATATAAACTTAGTTATAAGCTGAATCAAGTTTTAGGGATCTGATGTACAGCATGGATGGTGGTGGATATGTTCATTTGATTGCCAAGATAATACAAATGTATATAGAAGTAATCACTCTATCCCAGAGTTTTAAGGCAGGGACTTTTCTCTGTAGCTTTAGCATCTGGAACTTGATATGTAGATGGGATTGGCCTCAGAGATCTACCTGCCTCTTGCCTCCTTGAGTACTAGGATTAAAGGCATACACTGATACATCTCTCTGTGTGTCTCTGTCTTTGTATATCTCTGTCTGTCTGTCTCTCTCTCTCTCATTATGTGTGTGTGTGTGTGTGTGTGTGTGTGTGTGTGTGTGTGTGTGTGCATGTGTATATAGAGGGGGTATACACATGTATAACTTGTGCCCGTGGATTATAGCAGACAACCCTGGGTGTCGTTTCTCTGTTGTTTTTTACCTTTTGTTTTGAGAAAAGGCTTGTCTTTGACTTGAACTTTTGCCAGCTATGTCAAGCTCCACTGGCTAGCAAGCTTCCAAGGATCTTCTTGTTTCTGCCTTCCATCTCACCATTACTGGGATTACAGGCATGTACCACCATTACTGTTTTTTTGTTTTTTTTTTTTTTTTTTTAACCATGGGTTCTGGGGACCAGCACTTTACTTACTAAAACCCAGCCTTATTTACATAAAAAGTCTTGTTGTCTTTGTACTCATATTAATGTTCAAAAACAGATCTGAGCAAGCCTTATCCAAGGGATTATAAGGTATCTTTGAAGCACAAATACTAGTTTTGAATGTGATCTCCCTCAAAAATGTCTTATGACCAACTTGTTTATTTTGTAGGTCTGAGTCAAAACTGCATTCAATACATTAGTCTTTTAAGTTGTACAAAATTAATTTCTTGGCTGAGAATCAACACTAACTCCTTGTTAATCTCCAGCACTTGGAATTTGGGAAGAATATCTTTAGAAAGAAAATTTCATCACATCTTAAATTATTATATAATTTATAATAATGCAGAAACTATATCCAGAGCTGGTCAGATGATAGTACAGACTCACAGAGCAACTAATTCCCACATATTAGCCTTAAAACATACCAGATTTACATTTTTAAAATTAATGTCCCTGTAAAGTGAAAAATTATTTAATGAAAGACCTTAATGGTGATCCATAAAAGTTTTTTGCTTATAAATTTTTGGAATTGCATATTTTAATTCCACATTCTCAACCTTTAGTAATGGAAATACATATGGCCCGTTGTATATCCATTTTTAAAAAATCCATATTTGCAAAATGGAATTCAACAATGAAGCATTGCAAATGTGTCAGCATCGTGAACACCAGGCCTGCTATTGCTGGTTTTATGAGTGATTTCTTATATTCAATAACTGTTCTTTTAAATTGGCTTCCCAGAAAATGGCTTGGACTTTGAAATCACTTACAAATTGCCACTGATTTTCAACATTTTTATTCCTGCAGCAGAAATCTGTATACTGGCAACCTAGTCCCAAGTATAATTCCAGGTGCTATTTTAATAGGGACAGAAAAATGTTACACATGTGTCTGTCTTTCTCCCTGCTCCACCATTTCTTTCTTTCAGCTCCTGCCTCCAACTGTGCCTTCCTCTCTCATCTCCTCCAGCTCTCCTTCTCTATACAAATGGATGCGCTCACAACAGCACACAGACATTATTGTATTTATGCTGTTATTAATCATACCCTGAAAGTTCTCTAATTGGAAAGTCACTTTTATGTTTTATATCTCCTCTCCTAATCCAGTATTAAGACAATGTTAGTGTTGTCAAACTTTCACAGCAACATCAGGATGAATAGTTGTAGTGGACAAAACAACATTTCCTATATTGAAATGAATTTTTAAAGATTTTTGATTGTTTATGAAAGTCAAGACTTAGAGCTTATAATTACTGTGTTCTTCATTTCATCAAAGAAATGCATTGAGTCCTCTTTTTTTGGAACTTTTCATCAGTTGAGTTACAGTGTTAGGCACTGAACAGTATTGTGTAATTAATCTGATTGGCTATCGTCAGTTATGTTTTTCTCATCTTTT
This sequence comes from Micromys minutus, assembly GCF_963924665.1. NCBI lineage: Eukaryota > Metazoa > Chordata > Mammalia > Rodentia > Muridae > Micromys > Micromys minutus. Next base: position 82,049,120 of record NC_137970.1, on the reverse strand, counting down.
ATATAAAATTGATACATGAATCTTTAAAACCTTAGCAGATGTTGATAATAACAAATACATTTTACTATATCTTTCAGTGAAAATTACATTTATTTCTTTGTAGTCACCAAAGTTAAAAAAGGAACAGGTTTCAAGGCCAATCATATTTTTTCCTCTGCTAATTTTATAGCCTTTCATAGAATACCTTAAAATAGCAGTCTAGGTGGTGATATCACCAGGGACCTTACATATTTTTCTGTGGACTTTTAAGAACTGAAGTTAATTTTTAAAAGACTCTGCTACAAGTATTATTTTCAAGCTCAAGTAGGGTACAGGAATAAAGACCTTAAAAAATTTACCCTTCTATAAAATCAATGTGACTATTGACAACAGTTGTCAAAATAACTTTTGTGGGTGAGGAAGATGACTTATAAAGTACTTGCTGCAAAGTCTGATGACCTGAGTTTGATCCTTGGGTCCTACATGGTGGAAGGGGAGAAATTACTCTCACAAATCGTCCTCAGGCTTTCACATATTCTCCGTGGTACTTAAGCATGAGCATGTGTGCACACACACATACACAAATGCACACAGTATAATTAAAATATTTTATGGTTCTAAAAATTATGATTAAGTGCTTCTAGTACAGTGAAAGACTATTTATTCTATAAAACATCTATTATTTCATTAGAATAGTAATCCCTATTTGTTTTAATCTCCCTTAATTGTATCTTCTGTTTTCTCCATGATATCCTTGAAACATGGTAACAGAAAATATGTAGTCACCTCAAGGGGAAATTTCTATAGTGTCCCTGTCTTCAAATAACTTTCATTTATTTGATCTGTATGATAGCTCTATGAAAAGGCTGTATTCACATGATTTATATAGATTTGATCTTTTTCATTCTCAGTCATTGGGAAAAACACAGGGCACTTGTTGAAAACCATCAGGGATAATAGTGTATCCCTGAATCTTCATGAAGTGGATGACTTAAAGTCCCTCCTATAAGCAGGAAGCAAAAGCTAAGATAGGGTTTTATCTGCCATACTATTGAAGGTACATCCATGTACAGGACACCTGGATGAGCAATGAATGATCTTTTGATTATAAGTTTGTTCACATCATTAACTTACTATTACAGTAATAGAAGAGACTTTAGTGGCCAGACATGACAGAGAATGTGGGCTTTATGGAATTAGTTCAGAAAAGTCTCTTAACAAACCACAGTGACAAAAGAGGGAGGACATTTGATTTTCAAACATTCTACATTATATTAGTTAAATATCTGATTTTCCTAAGCAGGGCACATACACAAGTAAATAAACAACCAGTAGGAATTGTCCCCGAGGAAGCCCAGATATTGTACTTATTAGACAACTTTAATTTAGATATTATGAATTCATTTGTTTAAAAGAAAACATGTAGAAGGAATTTTTTAAAGAATGCTGTCTTGACAAATATAATAGAGAAATAAATATAAATATGAAGAAACAAATATCTGGACTTAAAATTGTAATGAATGAAATAAAATTTTCACCAATGTTATATAACAGAGTCAACAAAATTTATTTTTGTTTTCTAGACTGAGTGTTGTTATACATAGAACTTACTATGACCAGGATGGCCTTGAACCCACAAAGATCTACATGTCTTTACTTCTAGAGTGCTAGGATTAAAGACATGAAGAAGCACTATGCCAGACCGAATTGAAACATTTGAAAGTTAGTTTATTTAGATGATCATATTTAAGGAACAAAAAAAAATTGAAAGACAAAAAATGGCCTGTCTAAAATACCCGTGTTATGGGTACCAATGTATGCACAATGTCCCTGAATTGCAGATAAGGGCAGAAAGATTATTTGAAGAATAACAGATAAATACTTCCCAAATTAGATGAAAATGTAACTTTTCAAGAAGCTCAGTGAACTCAGATAAATCACAAAGCATATTCAAACTCTTAAAAGAGAAAAGCAAAATAAGTCTTGTAAGAACAAAGAAACTCATCATAGATGGGGCCTCTCAGTGAGAGTAACAGATGATTTCATATAAGAAAATTTTGACCTAGAAGAGTACTGGGATAAAATAGTCAAAACCTTGAAAGAAATTAATTTTAAACATGAAATTCTATAAGAATATCTTTTATAAAAATAAGAGACCAAGGACATTCTCAATTACGAATTAAGAATTTGTTGGTATTTGTCCTTTAAGAAATTATTGAAGTTGGGAGGAATCCTTCAGACTAAAATGAAAGAAAAGTGCATATAGTCCTCAGTTTACAGTAGTCCAAGATAAGTTTTGCTTTTTGCTTTTGTTTTTATTTGGTACTATGCTGATATCAAAGTGATACATACTCACTAGACACCATAGTTTGAGTTCTGAATTTGTAACATTTACAAGGCTGTCTCATGATACCAAATCATTAATAGTCTCAGCTCCCACTGAGCCATGTGATTGCTGAAGGTAAGCAGTTGAGACTCTACAGTGTTCTCTGTTGCTAAGCTGTGATATATGGGGAGGCTAGTTTTATTAAATATATTTTTGACTTATGGTATTTTTAAATTTATGATGAGTTTACTAGAATATAACCCCACATAAGTATCTATAGAAATAAACTTAAATGTACACAAAGAGTAGCAGTAAAATTAACTATAAAGGTAAAACTAAAAGAGAAAAGTACTTTAATTACACTGCTTTCTTTGATTTAAAAGACAGCTACATAAAACAGTGATCATGGTGGTCTACATACCTGGGATCCCACTGTTTGGGAGGCCTAGGCAAGAGAATTCTGTTATAGTTTCTAAACCAGTCTGGGTTATGGAGTAAGGTCTAAGCCATCCTGGCCTATAGAAACCCTATCTTGGGGGGTCGGGAGGAACCTGAGGCAGAGTAGCACAAATAAAGGAGGTTTTAATGAACAGATATAGAGTTTTTGTGCATTACTGGTGTTGTTTGTATTAATCAAAAGTAAATGGATTTAAGATACTACTATTCCTGAAGTTACCGTTAATTAAATGACTTAAGAATTGGTATTTAGCATTAGAATCTCGGTGCTTTGGCATATACTCAGAATCTCTATTTTGAGAGTAAAAATAAATGGCGTTTCCAAAATTAAGCTTCATTTGATCATTTATTTCATATGTTATTACTAGGTACAAATATTTTGCCTAGGTAGAATATTTTAATATTTTTCTGGATAATCTTAATGAAATACTTAAAAATTCACAACAAATTCTCAGAACATCTTGTAATTTGAAGTTGATAAAGCTCTATTGAAGAGAATTTAAACTTCACCTGCTTAGAATTTACAAAAACTTACATAACATGATTAATGGCAAAATATACTAAAGAAATTCTCTATCATGAGTAATATTGTAGTTTATGTAACATTATTGTGTTGTTCCTATGGGAAGACAGTATGATCTCCTTAGATTTGTTTTTTGTTTTGTTTACTTAAAGGGGACAATGTGACAGACAAAATGAGTAAAAGCTGAATAAATTTTAATGTTATCTTGCATTGGTCGCAAGTAGCACTACACAAGGGGCTTTCACGATCCAGGATGTGAGCAGACCAAGCAAGATGTCTTGTTGGTAGGATGCTATTGAACTTGAGCTCTCAGAAGGGACTACTAGCTTCCATCTGCCTCCTGGGATCCTAGTCTCCTTATTTAGCATTTGTTTACCGAGTTTAAAGAGAGTAGTTTAGCAATTTTGTCTTAATGTTTCAGCTGAGAAGCCAGCTCTGCCTGGTGAATGGCAAGAGAAAGGAAACAGTTTTCTTTAATGCACAAAATGCCAGCCTCCCACCCACAAAGGGATACAGCCTTGTTTGTTAGGAATGCTTAATTTCTTTCTATAATACATGTATACAATCTTTTTCATTGCCTTTATAATAGTAAAACTGTTCTATTTTAAGCAAATTAATTTGTTTTAAGTTCTGTTTAATAGTTGCTTAATCTTTAAAATTTGAAGTGTTAATTGAATGAACTATTCTCCAAGATGAGTGATCAATATACTTGCTGTGAGGAATGCTGTGACAGACATAAAGGCTTACCTGCCCTTAAAAAGGTTATTCTCTAGAACAGGAGATAAGTTATAAGCTCAGAAACCTACTAAGTGCCTTATAGATGTCCAAATAAAGCTTAGGAAATTTTAGCTAAAGTGTTATATGCTCATGTTTTACTGACATATAGAATATTAACATAACAAAGAAATGTATAAGTAAATTTTTTCCACCAGAAATTCTACCTTCACTATATACGCTTACATCCTTTTCAGTATTGATGGTTATGGTTAGAAAGTTGTTGGTTAGAGAATGTCGAATGTTTGTGAGAGCTTAAGTTTTTAACAGTGTCATCCCAGGCATAGAACCATTGGTAAGGAATTTTTCTGGGCTTGGGGTCTAAGACTAGGCCAAATGGAAAGGTCAGGTTAATGGCTAGAAATAATTAGTGAAGTTCTGTGTCTGTTACTGTGACAGTCATTGTGGCAGGAATAGCTCATAGGATGGTACATTACACTTGAATAGCTCATAGTGTAGATCAGAATGTTGGATCAGTGGAAAAACCTATCCCTAAATCCTATCCCATGATACAGACCTTCTCAGTTGGGCGAAAGGCAATATACCAGATGGAGAGGACACCTTAAACGTTTGTAACAGGAAAAAAGTGTGCCTTTTTTGGAGCAAATAGTAGATGCTCATGGTATAAAAATAGAACATTCCAATATTGTAGGAAGAAAATGCATGTAAACCCACCCCCATCTCTCATCTACCTAGTTTGCCTCTCCAGAGGTAAACTATCACTGCTGCCAGTTGTTCATGTTTTTACAGAGTTTCTGGGTGTAGACTGGTATTTGTAGCACCTACAGTTTTTTTTTTTTTTTTTTGTATTAAACAAAAGTAGCATATTATATGCATACTTTTTCTATGCATTCTCCTCAGCAGTTAAGGATTGATTTTGGGGTTCCTTTTATACAGTTTTATTTTGGGAGTAGTTGTATTTCACAGGAGAGAGAGGGAGACGGAGGAAGGGAGAGAGGTGTTAGAGAGACATGACATTCCTATTTGCTGTTTCAGTATTAGTCCATTATCAAGAGTACATTTTTATAAAACTGATGACTCTACATTGGTAAATCGTCTTTCCAAATTCACTTACCATGGGGCTCACTTTTGTGGTATATACATTTTACAGACTTGTGTGTGTATATGTGTTCTGTCATATGCACATGTAAAATAGTTTACTATTCTTTGTCCACCTCTGGAAACCATTGATTTTTTTGATGTTTCAGTATTTTGGCCTTTTCCCAGAATGACATATAGTTAGAATCATGCAGTATATAGCCTTTTCAGATTGGCTTCTTTCACTTAGTAATTTGTATTTAAGTTTTACCATGTCTTTCTGTGGTTTGATAACTTGTTTCTTATTAATTGCTAAATATTAGTTTATTATTTGTTTTTATCCATTTGTCTATTTAAAGACACCCCAGCTGTTTACAGGTTTTGGCAATTAGGCATAAAACCACTTTTAGACATCAGTGTATGGGTTTTTATATAGACATGAAGCCAGTCTTATAAATACCAAGGAGAATAATTACTGTTTCACACAATACTAGTAACAGCCAAACTCTTCCAAAGTTGGCTGGACCGTTCTCATTCCTCCCATCTCAGCCCATAATGAGTGAGAGTTACTGTTACTTCACATCTTGGGACATACTCCTGCTACCCATGTATTTACAAATACTCAGTTTATCTCTGTTTGCTTTACATTTTAATTTCAGAATAATTATAGACTCCCAAGATACTGTAAAATTATAGATAGATTCTATGTACTCATCACAGCCTCACGTCTGGTAACAATCTTATATAAACCTAATGCATTATAAATTCCAACATACTAATTTTCAGAGTCTAATTTAACTATTCTACTGTGTCTTTTATCTTAATGACTTCAAATAATCCTATTTTATGATATAACATAGTTAATTTAACCAGTTCTTTATTGAAGGACATTCAGATTATAATGTTGCTGGCACAAGAAAGGGCAAGAAACAGGACACATCTGTGTATTCATGGGTACTGCTAACATGTTATCCGTGTCAACTAGAAAAAAATGCCCTTTTAATTTTTGTAGCCCTATAAGCACATATATTGGAAAACAGTGTTATGAGAGCAATAGTGTTAGCTCTACGTGCATATGTCTGTGGACCTGTGTAGGAGCCTATGTCTGATAGTGGAATGTACTTTGAAATTCTTCAGCATGGTATTAGTGTTCTAGTTTGAAACTTTGAAGCTATCCATTTCAGACTGAGCACACATGTTTTTCTCACTGGTACTTCAGGTGTTGTATGTTTTCTGTCATGTATATATCTGTCCATTACATTGGATTGTGAGCTTCTTAGATGCCAGACATCTCATGACTTCATCTTTGGTTTCCTCCCCTTGGAGAATATTATTTTCAAATAAATGCTGAGAGAATTTCTGTTGACATTTTTTAAGTAAGCCATGAGCAGTGAAATTTAAATCTGCTTCTCAGTACTTCAAGAAAGTATCTTGAAATTTGAAAAAAAAAGTATTTGAATTAAAATTTCCATACATACCACTCTTACAAGAGAGCAAAAGGATATGCTATAAAATCAACCAGCTAATAATAGTGTACTTCAGTTTCAAAAGCATGAAGGATTATAGCTTTGGGAAGAAACACCAGAGAAACAGCACTCCTTGTGAGCAAGCAGGTGGCTGTGTTTTGGTTCCACTGAATATTATAGCATGGGAAGAAGAATTTTTCACCAGGGTGTCTTAAGAACTTGATGTATATGAAAGAATTTTATATTTTATGGGTCAAAGAAAGCATATTAAGCTCAATTTGGAACAAACCTAAAGTCTATTATGTATATTGTATGCTTATGTTAAGTAAATGTAGTTCTGAGATAGCACTTGTATTTTATGCCACACCATTCCTAATTTTTTCAGTTCTTAATTTTGCCATTGATTAGGAGGCAAGATGCATTTTTAAGACTGAATTTATCATTACTGTTAAGTTCTAGAAACACTTTATAAATTTATTTTAAATATTTCATTAAAACTTATCTTGAGTCACATGTGATTTTTGTGTATATATATATAAATGACAGTTATAATCAGAAGACATGGAAGAAAGGAAACTACTATTTTGTTAAATACATCTCCATGTACTTCATATAGGAAATAAAATTAGTAGGTTGGCTGTTCTGCATAATCAGGATATCTTACACAAGTGACAGCTAAAAATAGGCAACAATAGTTGTAAAAGTGGCATGAATCTAAAATGAGGGAAGGAAGTGCTTGATATCCATAATGGGCAGTTATGTGTAGCAGTGGAGATTGTAGTAGAGGTTGCCTTGAGAGATCCCTCTTTATTTATAATATTCACAGTGAATTAGCAAGTGTGCTTTGCTAGCAACACATAAATATTTTTCATTATAAAGGATGATTATTACTTAAAGAGAATTGGAGAAAACATTTGTTTTTCCTGATTATTTGCTGTAAACAGTTTTCTTAGGACCAAAGCAACAACGGATTGTGTGTTCAATGTGAGACTAAGCAGTTTAATAGAAGCTCTGTTACCTGCTGTTAATTATAACAGGCTTTTACCTGTATTCTAAGAAATACAGCTAATTGGGTTGATTCCAGTAGGTTTATTTTTCAACATTAGTGTTAAAATCAGATTGTGTGCAACTCTGAATCATGATTCTATAAATTCTTGGCTATACTTAGTAAATTACAGTATTACTTCCAGTATAATTATAAGAAAATTATAAGAATGCTTTAACATGCAAGATGTTGATTTTGAGAATTTTTATGGTTAAACATTAATGTTCTCCAGAATTTGAATTATACTTGTCAACTATCATTTGAATGCCATGTATTCATTTGATAGCGTGTTGCTTACTAGTAGGAATTGAAAGAATCAACAGTATCTTATGTTTTGCAAGTTTTTATAGTAGTGACTTGGATGGGCACATTTATATTATGATTATGTATGCTTATGCACACATTTCTTACAGTGATCTTGATCTCTGCACCTGGCATATCCATCAAATTAACCCACTTAATCTTGCAGTATATGTAAACATGCTATCTTTTCTATGGAATCGAATGATTGACTCTTTCTGTGGCTGTGAGGTATGTAACAATTTTTTAATAAAATTTGATATTACATATCTTTATATCTATAATTGTACCTGTATACCTATGTGTACACAATTATGACAGTTCACTTTTAAATATAAATAGAGATGACTTTCACTTCCCATTATTCTTGCTTTTGTGAAGGACCCTGTACCATCTGTGATCTTGCTTCCTTTTCTTGACCTGTACCCTCATTTTTGTGCCTTTTTGATCTCGCTCCATTGCTTTCAGTGGATTGCACTATTTAACAAGTAGGAACGCAAAAAATATATGGTGAGCTGAGTAAATTTGATAGACCATGGGAATGGTAATGCATATAGTGGTCATTTATAGTTAGTGAACTATTTCTTGAGGAACGACTCAGGAAGAGGTTTAATCATGGGTCAGGTCATAGTGATTAAAATTTGATTGTACCCAAGACAACTAGACATTCCAGTCATTGAGGATCTGAATGATTAGTTTTGTTCAGAGAACTATAGGGTAATGAGGATATTTGAGAATTCAATAATAAAGTGTATTTCACAATATTGGAATGATGTGAAATTAAAGCATTTGTTCATTCATATTTACTTTGTTTTCTGACCTACTGGGGAATGCTGTAAGAGTTATGTGAATGAATCAGAGTGAGCGAAAGTCATATATAAAACCATTGTGTTCTTAAAAGAGATCACTGTTGTTAAAGAAAGGACTCTGGTCTACATAAGAATTAGTTGTGAAATTAGATTTGGGAAGAACAAATGGCTGCAAATAATAGAACAGAAAAGAGAGGGCATCCTTTTTAATTTAATTAAATGTGGGTGATAGTTCAGAGGATCCTGTTAGGCTAGTTCTATTCTTCAAAAGAGAAGAACTGTGTCATTTTCAAGTGGAGAGTGGATATCTTGGTCAACCACATACTGTTGAAGCCTCAAAGAGCCTGGTTTGGATGCTAGAAGTGAATCTCCTGAAACTGGAGTTACAGATGCTTATGAATCACCTCCCATGGATCCTGAGAATTAGACCTAGATCCTGAGCAAGATCAGTGTCTGTTCTTTGGTGCCAAGTCATCTCTCTAGTCAATGTTTTCTTATATTAAATTGAAATGATCAGCCAGGATTCTCATCTTGTTTCTTGCATGCTCTAACCAATTTTGTCTACAGAGGAAAACTCATAGGCTTCTTTGGAGTCTATCTTAATCTAGATATCCTATGTCTAAAATCTCTACTCTGACTTGCCTCCAGATAACACAGTAATCCTCCATGGGTGTAGTCCACATTCTACCATTTACAAGATGGTGCATATAGATTGAAGTTGCAGTAGTGATTGTGGCAAGGAATTCAGAGGACAGTATATGCATTCATTTCTGCCCAAGAAGGATGAAACTCAGGAAAGCAAGGATCCCCCTGGTTACCCAACAAGGAGTCATCTGCTTCAGGTAGAAATCAGAATAAGACATACTAGATTTTGTCACTATTGTGACTGGAATCCTGATATCCAGGAATCCTTTCTCTTACAGCAACAAGGTGGCCTTTCTTTACCAGGATTGGAGAAGAAACTAGAACTGCTTGAAACTTCTTAGTTAGCTAGGTCTGGAGGGGAAAGAGCCATTGCTTTAGTGATTCCTTGTAATTCCACGTCATACTAGATTACCTAGTAATGGGGAAAAGTATAACACATTGTTATAGACTATAGATGAACACCCTACTGCACAGTAAGTAGATCACAGAATCTTTTTCCTATATGTAACGCTGTATTCTTTGACCAAGAAATTGAAATTCCCTCCAGTAGCCATCACTGTTACACTTTTTTCTTGTGTGAGTATTAGATTTCAAATATGATATGAGATTATGTAGTGTTTATAATTCTGTAAAAAACTTATCATACATAGCACATCCCCCAGATTTATCCATGTTGTAGCAAAAGACATGGTTCCTTACCCTCCTTTATTAGGTTTACGTGTATTTTATGGAGGTCTTCAATCTTCTGCCTCTTATACTCTTTTTGCCCCCTTTTGTTTGATGTGCCCTAAGCCTTGCCCAGGAGAACTTTTATGTTTGGTATATGGTAAAGATTTAATTTCTTTCTTTTGCACACGGATATCCAGTTTTCTTTAAACTATATTTGGAGGATACTATTGATTCCTTACTGTGTACTCTTAGGCTCTTTGTAAAAAATAATAACCAAACAATCAGTTAACCATAAATGTGTGAGTTTCTTTCTTGGTGTTACGTTCTCTTTGGTTAGTTAACATGTTATATTTATGATTGCAGCATGCTGCTTTTATTCTGGTTGCTTTATAATATGTTTTGAATTCAGAGAGCACAATGTTTCCAGTTTTATTCTTGTTTACCATTGCTTTGGCTATTTGCCTGTTTGTTTTTTCCATACACATTTACAGATTGTCTTTTTCTATTTCTATGAAAAATGACATCACAGTTTTGATAGAGATTACATTGAATCCGCAGCTACCTTCGAATAGTATGAACTCAACATCAGTTCTCCCAGTTTTTGAACATGAGATAGCTTTCCATTTATTTTACCTTTGTCTGTATGTATCTCATGTTTTCTGCCTATAACTGTGATGATTAATCTTCACTGTCAGCTTGAATGGATTTAGTCTTGCTTAGGAGTGTTAGTGAGTATTTTTCCTGAGAGTTTTGACTGTGGAGGGAAGACCCACCATAAATGTGGGGACGCTATTTCATGGGCTGGTATATTGGGCTGAATAAGAAGGAAAAAGTAAGCTGAGCACCAGCATTCATTGCTCTGCTTCCTGACTGCAGACAGAATGTGGCCAGGTCCTCATACATCTGCCCAACATCTAGAGCTGCTAATCACCACTGTACTTTTCCCACCATGATGGCTAGACCAGCAAACTATAAATTATAATAACTGCTTACTAGACTTTTGTGGGGACATTTTTTTCACAACAAGAGGAACTATAACTAATACACAGCCTTTTATCTCTTTGGATAAATTTGTGCATAAATATTTTTAATTATTAAAATGAGATTGTTTTAAACACATACTAAAATATATTCAAATGTTATTTTATTGTTCTTATGTATATGGATGTATGTTTGTATCCCACATGCATGTCTGATGTCCTCAGAGGTCAGAAATCTACAGGGTGTCAGATCCCCTGGGACAGAGTTTACAACTGGTTCTGAGCCATCATGTGGGAATTTAGCTTAGGCCCTCTGTAAGAGCAACCTGTGCTCTTAATTCTTTTAATGTGTTTCTGAATATAGTTTTTGAAGAATTTTATACTTCTATTTAATAGAAATAATGCCTTGTGATTTTCTTGTGGTTTCTTCTGCCATGGTGATATACACTCATCTTCGACTAATTTTTCAGTTGGGGATTTTTATTATTCTGCTTAATCTTTTTACTTAATACTGCTATGTTCAGATTTTCTATTCCTTCACAGTTTGTTCTTGGTTTGGTTTATGTCTTTAGGGGTTCAGTTTCTTCTAAACTATTACTTTCGTTAAAATAGTATTACCATGGATATCTCTGATACTCCGTTTTTGGTGATAGCAGTTGTGTAATGGTTTAAATTTCTGATCCCATTTCAATAGCCTTTTCATTAGTTGAGGTAGGGGTTTGTCTATTTTTTTTTCATTCAAAAATCAAATCTTTTCATTGTTTTTTTCTATTTTATCTTTTACATTCCATTTGCTTATGATCTGACTTTAATTCTTCTACTAAGTTTTGATTAAGTTTGTCTTGCTCTAGATATGTGAAGTATAAATGTATGTTGCTTATATATGCTCTTTGTTCTCTTTGATGTGTTATTTTATTGTTATTAACTTTACTAATAGGGTTGGGATTTTTTTTAATGGTATGGTATGTTGCTTTCCCATTTTGTTGTCCTGGTGGTCCCCCCACTGTGGAATTAGAGTCTCTTATAGAGTCTAAGGTTTCCTTGAATTCATGGCCATAGTCCAGCCTCAGCCTTCTAGGTGCTGAGATTGTAGGTGTGTATAGCACCCTGCCTGGTTTCCATTTTCTTCTGACTAAATCGTATTTATTTTTAAATTTCGTCTGTGTACCATTTGTTGCTTAGGCATATTTGTTTAATGTCCCACTATTTATGTGTTTTCCAAGATTCTGTTAATTTTTAGTTTCATTACATTATGATCTAATTTAAGAATATTTTCTACCCACCTGTTCTTACGTTTTGCTGTTAAATTTTTAGTTATGAAGTTTGATAACTTATACTTTTTTCCCCTGCTCTGGACCTTCCATGCTTTGATTTAACTGGATTTTGTTTAGAACATTCTGTCTCTGAAACTATGTTTTTTCTGTCCAGTTTTATTTTGTTTTGATTAAAGTTTCTTTAGTATTCTGTTCCTATGCAGGAAAAGGATCTCTTAACAAGCACTAGGATATAAATATTTATTTCCTCTCAAACTTCATATACTGAATCATAATTCTCACGTTGACAAAATTAAGCAGTAGGATCCTGGGAGGTGACTTCAACTTTTTCATGTGACCTCATGAGTAGGACTTAGAACCCTTATAGAAAGAAGAAGGCCCAGGGAGAAGTTGTTGTCGATGAGCAACTAACACCAGACAACTTATCTGCACCTTTATCTTAACATGCACAGTGAACAGAATCGGGAGAAATCAATTTGTCCTGCTGTTATGTGAATTGTTCTCTTGTTTATTATTGTTCATTATTAACTACTTTATCATATCGTACAGTAAGGATTCCAAAGGAACCAAGGCATTTCTTTAGCTATTTCTGGGAAGAATGCTTGTTTAATCAGCTATCTGTACATTCTTAAGCCAGAGAATACTTGACAGATAAACAATACTGGAATGGATGTTTTTAGTTAACAAAGATGTTTCAGGTTTGAAAAATAGTTGAAAAGTCATCCCAGGCATAATTAATGAATAGTTTCTTATTCACCTGTATTAAGAAGCCAGACTTCACTACTGTCCCCAAATTGAGAAGCGACTTTTATCATGAGTTCAAAGTTTACTCTGTAAAGTCTGGGTCCTAGTGGCACAGAGGGTACCTGTGTATTTGAACCCATGTATTAGCTAAATGTTTGAGCAAGATATCTGGAAATGAGAAGCCTTTTCTGATTCTTTGAAGGCAAACAGCCTTGGTTGGTCATTATTACTTCTGCTGTGTAAACTAGTCTCTTTAAATTTAGAACTAAATTTATTTTATCTTTTATTTAAAATTCAACAGTTGCACATAGGTAAAGTACTCAAAAGTACTTAACGCCTTGTGTGCTCTCACTAGATGCTTTTCTTATTTTTCTTCTTGATGTTCTTAATTCTGAACCATTTGACTGATCAAGGTACAATCTCTTGTGATGCATTCATACCAGCTCCAGAAGCTTATATTTTCTAGATATGGAATCATTACATGAATTATCTGATAAATGATTTTCATTGTGATTAATAACAGTACCTTAAAAATTTCATATTCACTCAGGTATATATGCAAGGAAATTGAGAGGCTGCCTACTTAGTAGATGTCACATTGACCAAAAATGATGAAAACATACCTTTATTCATAGGGATGCGTTACATGACAGTTTGAAACTTGCTTTCATCAACAATGTCCTTGGGTTGTGTTTTAGGTATTTTTCACACTCCTGTGACAAAATACAACTTAAGGGAGGGAGGGTTTTTTTTCCATCATGATTTCAAGTGATATAAATTCATGACAATGGTGCCTACTCATCTGTAGAGGTAGGAACTTGAGTGTTTGTTTGTTTGTTTGTTTGTTTTCCCACATTTCTGAGGACCAGGACACAGGGAGAAAAGGAAGTGGGATCTCACTATAAATATCAAAGCCTGCCCCAGTGACCTATTTCCTATATAGGCCTCAAGAGGCAGAGGCTTTACAGCCTCATAAAGCAGCAGCACTAGCTAGTGTTAAGATATATGAGCCTGCAGGAGATAATTTACACCCAAACAATAATAGATCTCTATAATAATTCATCAAATGCATGGCCTTCATCTTGAATAACCAAGTTTGAGGATGAAGAGACTTGGATGGGTCCCTTATCCTCTTCTATTGAATATTGTGCCTGAGGTTCATATCTTCTGACAACCCTCTCCTTCCTGTCCAACCATCACCTCTGTCTTTCTAAGCCACAGTAATTTGAACTGTGAGGTTCTGGTACCTGTTTTATGCAGATTTCTAAGAATAAAATATTTCTTTGCTAAGAATAAAATATTTCTTTGCTTTTTCCCAATTTTATCCCTGAGATATTTCTTTCCCTATGACAGTCAAAAGTGTATGACTTTGAAACTCAAGAAACACAACCTCTTTTATGTGTTCTGTGCATTGTATTCCAAAAGCAGTATTTGTTAGATTTAGGTTGTTGACAGAAATGATTTTTAATGTGATAGAGTCTTGTTAGAACTATTAGATTAAATTATTCCATTTATTTTTTCAACAAACACATTTCATTCTTGTTATATTCTTAAACTATGGCTATGTCCATTTGGAATTTGGCTCTCTTTCCTCTTGGGATTCATAATCTAGTGAGATAGATGATAAAAATAATGACAATTATTGTAAAGAAAAATGAAGCACTTCAAATTTTGCCTATGTTAGGATATTACCAGACAATAACATGCTACCTCTGGTAGACACGTTTACAACGTTACCACTGGGTCAATGGCCTTAGGGGAGGAACTCTCTGCTGGGCTCCCCTTCTTCTCTATTATTTGGGCTATTTCATATATGGTTATGACAGCCTTATTCAAATTGGAGCTTAAGGGTGTGGCCAAGCAAGCTGTAGTGAAAGGAAGTTAGGAATGAAACCATTTTGGAGAGTCAGCCACATATCATTTCAGAGTAATTTTACAACTTTTTTTCTCTCTCAAATATTGTAACATGTAGTGTCTTATACTAAGAGCAATAAAGATTGACATATTAAAATATATTAATTCTGCTATGATTATGAAAACTGTATGAAAAGCATTCTCCTTGGATGTTTTTAGTTCTGTGGCATTAGAACTATAGAATAAATTCTTTTGACATCAGTTTGGAAGAGAGAGCTAAGAAGTTGGAAAGAAGCAGTTTTTACCATGGAGTAAATATACTTGAGTTTAAATTTTAAACTATAACTGGTTTGACCATAAATTAAGACAGCCTCTTTAACAACAAGAAACATTTTAAAGCTGCTCCCATAGATTCAACTGACTCATAAGCGCTGGTAATAAATAAATAGTCTTAAAGTTTTAACTTGTTGAAGCCAGTTTCTTTAGCGTCAGTGTCTTCCTGGAAAGCATTTTGATAAAATGCATATAGTAATAAAATATTTTCAGACTTTGTTATGTTAAGCCCATTTTTTAGCAGTCTGTACTGAGTAAATAAATCTGAAATTCTGGTAAACCATAATACACAACCTCTTTGTCCCACAGTTTAACTATGATTAGTTAAGGTTTGGAATACCTGTCTAATGAAATATTTTGGAGCTTTTCAAACATTGTTAGAGAATATTACTCATGCAGCAATATGTTTCTACAGTTCAACTGAAAAAAATTATTTAAAAACCAGTACTGGAAATTAATGCTAGGTCCTCACGTGCTCGGTAGCCAGTTTCCCACCCTGATCTATACCTCCAGCCTGCTTCTATAGACAATTTTTCTACTATAAGTCTTCCTGCTCTTTATGTTGAAAGAATTATGTTTTCTTTTCTCTAGTTTTCTATATGACTATATGTATGTGTGTGTGAATCAAACATGAATTAAATTCATAATGAATAAACATGTTCTATAAGCATTTCAGCCTTTGACTCAGTGAGGCAATTTTGACTACTATCCAATACATCTGATATACTTTTTTCCCCAGATTTTTGTCTTTAGAATATTTTTTCTTTGTATTGTGTTTTTAATCTTCTATTTGTTATTTTTATTTTTGGCATGATTTTATATTTGTTGGTTCTGATTTCTAGATAGTCTCCTTAAAATACCAACAATTTCCTTCCACATTGCAAGACTTTTTCAGTGGTAAAGTGCATGCCTAGAACATTGCAAGGCCTTGGATTTAGTGCCCAGTACCACCTCCTCCATACAAAGTTCATGTTCTCATTGCCAGTTATGCTAATCTGTTATTTACTGTATGCATTAAAATTCAACATTAGTGGAAAAAGTGAAGACAGGTGTCAGTATATCTCAAATTACAGATCTATATTTGTTTCTTTTAAAACTCTGTTCTAGATTTCTCTAACTGAATCTTATCTTTGCAAACATATTCATGATATAAAGAGAGCTAACTTGCATGGAATATCTCATTGAGCCAGACACTTTTATTTATTGTACAGTTTTGCAGTCTACTATGAAAACTGTTTTAAATAAAATCATCATTTGGAAATTATACTCTTACATTAGAAAATTACAAATGTATTCCTATAGCAAGCAATTTGAATGTAACAATTCTAATGGCTTATTTCTAATGAAATAGTTTTTATAGCTAATTAAGTTTGCCATTGCTTCCATTCCTTCTATCCAAGAAGAAGTACTTTTATGGTCTCTACTCCCTTCTTTCCTTGTTTGCCTCCTGCTTCCTTGATACAGGATGCCATCACTCTGTTACAGAGTTATATTCCCAGCTCTCTTTCTTACTTTATGTTTTCTGAAGGATTTTCACTAAGTTATTTAAGCTGTTCATGAACTCACTATAGCCCAGGCACGTCTTGACCATGAAGTCCTTCTGTCTTATCCTTATGAGTAGCTGAGATGATAATGCTTTTGCCACCAGGCCTGACAAATCGTGCTTTCGTCTGTTGTCAGTGTGATTAATCTAAGTAGGTGTCTCTCATTCCAAGACCATATACTAATCCCTATTTTACTATGTACCTAGAAGTTAGTTGGAGACTTTAAAACCAAACATTGAAATACACACAGGAAGTTGTATTAGGGATTGTTGGTACAACTAGTGTGTGTGTTTGTTTCCTTCTTTCTCTTATCTTCCCAGGGTTCATTTGTTTGGCTTCTATTTGATTTGTTTACAAAGATGCAAGCTTTGAAGTAGACATCTAGACAGTACTGTTAAAGAGAAGGGTAGAACAAGTAGACTGCTTTATAGGTAAGCATGTATCCTCCGTCTCAGCCCTTGTCATTCATAGATTTTACTTCCCTCTCACATGTCTGCATTGACTTTCTTATTGCTGTCCTAATTTCCTGTAGAAATTTATTTTGTTCTTTGTCTCTCAAATTAGAAAGTAGTTCATTTTACTCTATAAATGTTGAACTATCATAGTGTTGCCTGATGTGTTAGTGGTTACTTTTAAAAAATAATTTTTGGATATAATTGTTTAGTTGTATTGTCTTAATTCTGTTTTTTTCTGTTTTGTGATAAAGGGCTTTGTGTATCTGTTTTCCTTCATATGGAGTTCCTGTCCTTAGACAAACACTCTTTTATAGATATGACATCACCAATGCAAGGTTTATAGTAGTAAAACCGGTATATTTTGTGTTGGCTGTGCTCACAGTGAGGTAAGTAGCTGTGAGATAAAACTGTATAAAAAGTCACAACTAAAATATCCCCTTCAAGATAGAAATAAAGGCACATACATCAGATAAAGTTATGATTACTGAGAACATCCTCAAGTATACCAGGTCTTATAAATATAGCTTTGCAGGTTTTTTTAACTCATGGAGGGAGAATAAAAAGAGTGATCTGTTTTTGGCAGGGACTTAAGGGAACATCAATGTAACTGTTAACTGGCACTTTTGTCACGTTCAATTTCCTCCTGAGTTCTTTGGCTTTTTTTTTTCTATTTCTTTCTTTCATTATTTTGGACATTTCGGGTTTTCAAAGTGTAATTTTTGAACAGCGACATCTCTAACCTTTCAGTGTGAGTAGTGTGTTGACCCTGGAATTGGTTGAGTCACTTAATATTTTTCTCCACTTGTCAAAGCTGAAGAGATCTGTACCTTTTGCCTTCTGCTTCCTGAGCCATTTTTCTGCTGGTAGTAATCTTCTATTGTGTGTGGCAAGTTTTCCCCATTTTTTTATTTGAAAACTACCAGAATTTGATCCTTAAAGTTGCTCAAGGTTAAAAGGCTTCAAGATTTCCACTTTGTTCATGAAAGAGTAACTGGTACATGACTGGTTACTTTTCAAGTCTTATATCCCATAAAGAACTGGGAACCAGACAAAATATATGAAAAAAAAATCTATTCTGACTTTGGGCACCAGGCATACAGTCTGAAATCTCTGAAAAGGAACAAACGAACAAAATGAGTGTTACAGGCATCCTGACTTTTTGTCTGTAGGCAGTTTCAAGATCTTTCAACCTGTGATCTTGCTGAACTTAAGAGACGAGGAGTAGAGAGCAGGAATTGGTGGGAGAGGTTATTAGAGAAGGGGAACTATGGGCAGAAATAACTCCAAAACCTTTGTGTCGATGTAAATCTGTGTATGTGTCCTCATAAAGGACACCTGAGTTCATACACTAGGAGCTAGGAAATACTGCCTAATTACCGTGTGTATATAGTAGAGACTCACAAATCTTAACTCATAGTAGAAGAGTTAAATTAATCCTAGAGTAAGGTTACTCTGATCTGAAATGAATAATATAAAACTTCACCTTGAAAAATGACTGATTAACAGTAATTTTACTGCATGCAAAACTTGAATATTCCCTAAGGGAGTAGAACAAAATCCAGATACTCAACAGTGTAATTATTAAAAGGTCTAGTATCCTACCTTCCCCCTTCCTGATTAGATCTCCCAAGACGTAGTGAAATGTGAGTTATAACTAGGAGAAAGTTAGTCAACAAAAATAGAACCAAAGACAATGACAATAAATTTAATAGAGGGAGACTAAGCAACTCTGAAAATACATTGGATGAGTAAACAGAATGCATAAATTACAGATAAAGAAATAGAAGACTATAGAGAACCAAAAGAAACTTCTAGAAGCAAAAAGTGTACTATAGGAAATGAAAATTTACTGGATGAGATAAATAGCAAGGTAAACATTATAGAAAAAAACTACTGATGCATTTAAATATGTAAGAGTGGAAATTGTCCAATCTCAGAAATAATGAGAATAGCCAAGGTGGGGAAGAGTCATTGAAGTCCGAGGAACTATTAAGCAAATTTATATGCCATGAATTGGAGTCAAGGAAAGAGAATAAACAGATAATAGTTGAAGTAATGACTATCAAATTTTCAAATATGTTGAATACTTTTGCCCCCTCTCTCCATATATCTAAGAAACTTAGTAACAGAAAATTTAGAAGCAGAAAAACTAGAAATAAGAGCATAGTAATTATAATCAACCTGTTAAAACCAGTAATTACATTTTAAATGCTGTGGGAGAAAATCAAACCAAAACAACAACAACAACAAAAAAAAACATTCTGTGCAGAAAAGGGTCATTTCCTTCTCATCAGTAACACTGATAGTCAGAGGATGATACACTGGCAACTTTCAAGTGCTTAGAGTGAGAAAATGTATGTATGACTGTAGAACCCATAGGTAATGAAATTGCTTTAAAATGAAGAAGAAAAAGAAATGAGGGTTAAATACATGGTTTGAGATGAAAATTGAAAGAATATGTTCCATCACACCCCAACTGTAAGAAATATTCCTAGCATTCTTCAGGCAGAAGGAAAAAAATGCCAGTTGAGAGCAGAGACAGGTAGGACCTTGGTCTGGCTGCCCAGTTGATCTTACCAAAACAGTGAGCTCCAGATCTGGTGACACATAGTTTCAGTCTCTAGCCAACAGATACGCAGGAACCCATACTTCTCACATATATGTGTAAACAGTGCACACATACATGCCCACACAACTATAGATTTTGTTCTTGTAAATTCAACCATACAATAGTTAAATATAAGTAATGCAATCACTATTGAAAGTTGCAAACAATGCAATACCTCATAGTACACTATAGATAAGAGTGAACTTTAAGAATGAACATTGGTTAAAATCATGAATATGGAAAAAGATATGTGAACAATAAGGAAGCCAGAATGCCCATATTAGTATGAAATGAAGTAGTCTTTAGGAAAAGTGGTATTACCAAGAATTATGTTAGTCATTTCATAATGATTAAATGATCAATTCAAGAAATTAGTAAACTAGTAGATAAAACTTCATTGAGGAAATAGAAGGCAGTAGCACAACCAACTGAACCTGATTGACATTTAAAAAGGTACTGAACACAATACTACCAGAATACATTTTCTTCAATTCATGTTACATTCACTGTGAGCCATAAAATATACTTTCATCATATTTAGCAAGGAACTCATAAAATATATGTTCATTGAGAAAATGAAATTAAAGGCAACAAAAGGATACCTAGAAATTCCCAAAATATTGGGCTGTTATACAGTATATTTGTTTGTTGTGATTATTGTTACTTTGAGACAGTCTTGTAGTGTAATCTAGGCCAGCCTAGAATTTACTATGTAACCAAAGCTAGTCTTGAATTCACAATGATTTTTCTGCCTTAGCTTCTCATGTGCTGGGATTACAATCATGAACTACCATGCCCGGCTTATAGTATACATCTAAAAAGATAATGAGCCAAAATCATAAGAGACGTTAGGAGATATTTTAGATACAATAAAAAAAATACAACATATGCAAATTTATGAAATGCAGGTACCAACCACAGTGCTTAAACAGAAATAACTTCAAAAGAAGAACCTAAATTAAGCACAGTTCTACTTTAAGCAACTAGGCATATCTGTCCAGGTAAATGAGAGAAATGATAAAAAGTAAAGATTAGTAAATGGAAAATAAGCAATGCAGGAAAAATATAAATCAGATGTTAGCTCCTAGTAAGAGCAATATGCTTGCAAAGCTTATAACTATACTTAGAAAAATTAAAAGGGAAGAAGACATGCTCGCAAATACTCAATGTGGGAGGCAATGTAATAGATCCCACTACAACTCTTGGAGTCACAGAAAGGATAAAAGACTATTCTGAATATTAGGCTGGGGGTTTCTACAATGTAGATGAATGAAAATATTCATTGAAAGGCATAGTTGATTAAAATGAACTCAGAAAGAGCTAAGAAATCTGAAGAGCTTAACAAATCTGTCAAAGAAATGAAGTGAGTAAGAATTATTCCACCATTAAAATTCTGTCATCTGATATATTTAATGGTAAATCCTATCAGATGTTTAAAGAACAAATAACCTAAATTCAGAATACAGAGCGCAATAGAACACTTCTTAATTCATGCCACAAGGTGGATGAGATTGGGACCTGTTGGTTAGAATGTGCAGGAGCCAAGGAAAATAGTCTAGAAATTGCTCAGAAAATTTAATTCAGAACTGCCGCGGTGCTCCAGCAGGCCACATTTGAGTAGATATTCAAAAGAATTGAAAACAGGAGCTTAGGGGTTATTGCTGGTATAGTATGCACTGTGTCAATATTCACAATAGCCAAGCTATGGAAATAACTCATAATAATAAACAAATAAATAAAGGAATTGTTTTACCTCTCTTAAAATGGAAAAAATCCTGGTATTTGCAACAATGTAGATTCATCTAGAGACTATTTTGCTAAGTGAAATACAGCAGCCACAGGAGAACAAGCAATGTATGATTACAAATAGCTTAGTGATGCTTATATGAGAAATGTGTAATAGCAATTACTAGAAGCTTAAGATAGGGATGGAGGATTGTTCATTGTTATGTTAGGTTATAGTTACACTTGATTTAAGGGGTAAAAAAATCTCCTATGTGACATAGTCCTATACTTAATATAGTATGGCTATATCACAATCCATGAAGGTAATATCATGTTCCATACCCTCGTATAAAACAAAATAAAAGGATGCAATTTTAGGTGAGCTGATAGATACATCTTTTTCCTCTATTGTGATGAAAGTATCATACTTGTTTGTAACTATACAAACTCATTAAATTGTATAGAATGCATTTAGTTAACTAAAGCTGTTAAAACTTGAAGATAAATAATATCATTGCCCTTATTTGTAATAGTCCCAAACTGGAAATCACCTGTATATCTCACACCAAACTGGAAGCAACCTATGTAGCTATCAGCAATTTACTGGATAACTTTTTGATGTATTCATTCAGTGGAATGCTAAGCAACAGTAATGATCATCCAAGATGTTTCAATATCCAGAGCACCATTGCTAGGTGCAAGAATACCAACACAATGAATGCTATGTAGAATGATCCTATTTATATGGAATTCTAGAAAAGGCAATACTATAGGGATAGAAAGTAGATATGGTGTTTACCCGGATCCAGAATTGCATGGAAGGAAGCTATTAGTAAAGGGCATGAAGGAACACTGGGATGTTATTAAGAGCTCCAGACCTTGATTGTGGTTCAACTTATATACATGCTTACGTTTGCCACAGTTTGTGGAATTTTAAATTTTATTCTGGTGCATTTTTGTATAAGAGTTACATTTAGGTTAAGAATGATGTGTAAGAAGCAGTTTGGAAGAAAGATATCAATGGTTCTACAAAAACCACTACAGGCCAAGCCAAGTGTAGCTCAGAGGTAGAGTGCTTGCCTAGCTTGTATGTGGCCTTAGGTTCAATCCTCAACACCACACCAGCACACACTCCCATACACACAGAAACATACAGGCTTATATATTCATGGTAGAGGTTCTTGGAAGTTTCAGCTGTTTTCTGAAAGGGAAAAGAGGGAATGAAGGAGAGGAAAACTAGATTGTCAGTTGTCTGCTTGATTCTTGAAGTTTAATTTTTCTGCTCAAAGATATGTCTTTGTAGCTCCTTTCTTCCATAGGAGCATGCAGTCTAAAGAAGGACCTTAAAATCAAGAGTCAGCCTTTCTCACTAAATGCAGAAAGCATGCGAAAAACAAATCTATCACTTTTATTGTGGGTCTTACTTATTAGGCTACACATTCCATCAGATCTCCATGGAATGAGAAAGAAGATAAAATCTAGGATGAAGAGGCTAAAATGACATTTTAGCTCATTTTACATCAGTGCTTAAATTAATCAACATGTTTATTTCCTATCTCCTCCATTCCTTCTGAGTGGGCTCCATAGCAAAGGCAAGATAGAAAAGGATGGATCATCAACTGAGAAGCTAGAACATGGGTACAAAATCTAATTCCTTGCTTGTTTGCTGTTTTCATTAAAGTATTGTGATTTCTCTGGTTGTGCTAAGTATTCAGTCACAGGAAAATGCCATAGCAAAGCCCCCTAAAAATCTCTAATGGCAGAAAAACTAAGAGGAGACTGTACCCACTAATTGTGTCCATTACTATTCATTCTAAAACTTCTGGACCTAATTTTGTTTTCTTAATTTTGTTTATGCAGAGGAATCTTCAGATGTCAATAATAAAGTCCCCTTTTGCTTGGTCTGTTTTTTATTAAAATAACCTTTTTCATAGGAAAAGCTGAGTTGCACGGTTTAGAGCTATTTGAGAAAAATGATTTTGGAATAGGAAATTCAAATGGAAATTGTTTCATTTTTGAAATTTGTAGTAAATTGTCACTTAAAATTAGTGAGTTAGATACTCAAGTAATAAAAATTTGTGATGTGTTTCTCTTATGGAAGAAACCATAGTTAGTCTATATTCAGAATGTTGGCATGTATTAAATTCAGTGCCCACTGCAGTATAAATTAGGAAAAGAAAATGTGGACAGATACATTATTTTTTCCAGGCCAGGTAATCATTCTTATCTAAATTGGACTGTAATAAAAAAAAAAATAAGACAGTCTGTCGACCTGGAACTGAATTTTAAGGAAGTTTGCTGAAAATGGTTGATTTAGTCTTGCTAAAGTGAACAAGTGGTTCCTTTAGTTCAAAAATTGGCAGCATCATGGCAATCTCTTAAAATACACTTCTGATTGGGGTGACGCATGTCAGTGGTGATTAGTCTTGATTTATAAAGAGAATTCAGCTTTCCTAATCCTCAGACTTTACTACTCTCCTTCCTCTGCCAACTAAATTAGAAATTTAAAAATGCGAGAAAAGTATATAATGCTGTCATTATTTTATTTCTGTTACTACCAAACCAAAAAAGTATGAGAATATAGTAATTCTTGATTCTCAAAATTTAGATATTTATGATCTTCTATACTATTCATGCTGTCTGACCTTATTGTCTTAGTTTCCCAGGAATCATGAGGTACAGGCTACATACAGAGGTTGAAGGCAGGGGTGTAGTATAAAGCTATGGTGGGTTTTATGAGTTTTTATTAGGATATTTTCATTCATAATGTGTTCAATGCATTTAACCTTCCCTCCTTCAACTCCTCCAGTTTAGCCTATATTCTCCTCATTTCTAATAAATTTGAGATTCAGATTCTCCAGAGCTTAAATATTATTCATTTGATAACATAAATTGTATAATTAAAATGATCAGATCCCATACAGAGATAAATATTCACTAAGTAAATGAAATGGAATTTTTAATTTGGAGAACAGTTTGTAGAGAATAAGACAGAAGACCTGCATTTCACAAAATTACACTTATGCAGAAGCAATGAACATAATTTATTTTATGGTGAGGGGGTCATTGCAACACGAGGAACTGTATTAAAGGGCTGCAGCATTAGAGAACTACTGTCTCAACCTCTGATGTATGCTGTCTTTTCAGCTAGTCTTTCCATTCCTGAGTAGAGGAGGAGGAAGAATGGGAAGAGACTGGTCCTTCTGCTTGTCTATATAGTTAACTATTTGGTATCCATAGAATGTTCCTATGGTAATGTACACGACAGAAGTACTTACTACCCTGAAGATGCCACCTCACCATGCTCTTAGGAAATGGCATATGTGAGGACCAAATAGCTTTCTATAAGCCTGGGAGGGGACTCTCTCCAAGAACTGAACTCTACTCTAACTTGGATCATGGGATTTGTAGCTCCTAAACTATAAAAAAAGTTTCTTTAAGCAATTATTGATAATTATTGATATGATAGTTCTTGTTGCAGCCCTGCTGACTAACTCAGGATGTAATGATATTGGGCATATTTTTGTATTCATGAAACCTGCCATTTATACCGCTTGGAAAGGAAGCATACAACTTCTTTTATTGAAGTAGGAAGAGAAATGTCTTTTTACTTGGTGGTGAAAAGAAGGCACCATCATTTTTGTTTTTCCTTAAGCTTCCTAGATCCCAGCTTTTTGATTATATGATATGAGGAATATGATTGGATTTTTGAGCTAAGAAACAAACCAGGATACAAGGCTTCTCTCTTTTCCCTTTTATATACCTTTAAATAATCTTGCTGAGTGCCCATAGCAAAATATAGGTATGGTTTATATTATTGTTTTAATGTTGTTATCTGAAAGCTTAATTCAAAATGAGAAGTGAGAGCTCGCCACAGACTGATATTTTTTTATGTTGTTGTAGAAGGAGAGGTAGGCCTTGAGCTACACTATTGTTAAGTAAATACATCTGTTTCATTGTTTCATGTAATTGTATTCCAGGCCCACAAACACATTTCTAATGTATCGTGGCTTAAATCAATAGACTGTCTCAGAAGAGGACATTGGAAGTGGCATGAATTTGTACTGGGAAAATTCTGTACAGATTTGTATTGTTCTTTGTGTCATTTTGGAGAGCTACTTTTGATCTGACAGTATCTGGCTGCCAGTTGGCAGAGAGAATTCACCTAGATTAGGTAGTGGCTTCCTGTTTCTATGTATGGGCTTGGGAAAATGGCCTTTACTTTCCTCGGAAGAGTTCTCAGAATATACTGGTACAGAATGTTCAGAAGTAGAATGATTCCCTTAAAAGCTACATCTGGTTAGCCCCAGAAAAATAATTCCATCAATATTTCAACTCATTTTGATCCTTTTTTTGTAGTTTGTAGTACTTTTTTGAATGTATGTAGGTGGCCTTAAACCATATGGCAAATGCATTTTCCAAAAACATTCAATCCTTTTCTTACTAGGAACTATTTTCCATATTTCCTTGATATTTGAATAGCTCCTCTCAGCAGGCTCCAACCCTCCTTTTCCCTTTGATCCGATTCTGCTTATGCCGTTGGCTTAGCTTACATACATTGGCAAGTTTATACATGTTTCAGTACCATATTTAAGAGTGAAATTACCCATTTTTTTCTGTTTGAAGTAAAAACAAGTTGTTACTATTTTTAGATACCACACATTGAATGTTTGTGCAGCCATTGCCCTGTACAGAGTCATTATTATTCATATGATACTGTATTTGGGCTCAGTGATTTGTTTTGTATTAGTCTACTTTAAAATGCTCAATTGCCTAGGTTCTTTTTTCCATTAAATGATGCTTTTAGATGCTTTATTTTTAAGCCTATGAACACTTTTTTTCAAGATAAAAGGTACTGGATGTGCATTTGTTAATGACAAATCAGAGACCCAGATATTTAAGGAAAAACTATATTCTGCCTACTAAAAGTCTGAATCTTTAAACATCTGTTTTAAACTTAGTAGGGTTGTCATTCCCTCCCCTTCCTGACAACTGCTTTAGTACAGTCTTAACTTCCAAAGTGAAGATTGCCTGGGGCATGTAAGGAATAAGAAATAACATAGATAATGTACCTGTTATGAGGATGCTTAATAACACATATTCAATAGTGTGAAATATTTAAAGAATGCTAAATCTGGAAGAGACCACAGCAAGTTATAAAGGCAGTGGTCAGACTTACAATCCTCTGTGCTGCTTTACACCCCATCCCTGGAGTTTTTGTGAAGTGCCTTTGCTTCCTAGGCTGCTTTGCAAAAATGTAATCCTGGAGCACCCTTAGCCATATATTAACAATTCCTCAAAAGATGACCATTGCATTTTAAGAAACCACATGTAATTTCTTCTATGATGTGGCTGAATTTTTTCTAACATATCTTATAGTTTAATATAGTGTTTAGTATGTGTAGTTCTTCTATTTATCCTGTATATTTTAAGTATTACTGGAGAAGATGTGGTTATATTATTAGAAGAATGACATGTATGTATTCTGGTGGGGTAAATAATTGAAGGTATTGCACTTTTAAGTGGCTTCCATTTCAAGCATTTTGATAAATGAATTTACTCCCACTTTTACATTTTTAAGTCACCGGTGATGAAAATATACAATGTAGGTAGGTTTGTATTATTGAAAAATCATCAAGGTACTTTGAAAACATGGATTTATATTGAACATGGGACAACATTCTTCATTCTGCAGTTGTCATCGTTGTCAGAGGACCTGTCTTATGTAGGGATGTTGCCTAGTCAATGCAGTGACAGTATTGATGATCTTCCTGTCCATAGGAGTTGTTGCAGAGGTGGACTACACTGAGATAGAAAATGGCAAAATAAAAAGTTTAAATTTATCTATATTTAGCACATAAGAGCTAGACAGCAGAAAAGTTGGGTTCTCCTTTTTGTTTTTTCTTTAAGACCGACATTTAGTATAGCTTACACCTAGTACCTGAATGTCATCTGCCTCAATACGGCTTTTGTAGATTTCAGTGCTCTTGAATATTGAGTTCATGGAGGAAGGGACCTTTTCACAGGTTGCCCTGGTTTTTCTTCTGTGCTTGTTTGGGACCCAGTCTGCCATTGTGCCTGTCAGAACTTGCCATAATTTAAAGGTTTAAGGTAGATGATTAAACTGCTTTAACAGACTATCTTATCTACCAAGAACAACTTTTTTTTTTTACCATTTTGTTGATTCTTTGTGAATTTCATACCATGCACCTCAGTCCCCTCTCTCCTTCCCTTCATATCAGCCCTCCACCCTTGCAATCCCCACAAAAGGAAACAAAACAATAAAGAAAAACAAGCAAGCAAAACTCTAGTCATGGAAGCTGCAGTGTGTTACAGTGTGTCCCACAGTATACCCTTTTGTTCATCTTGCAAATGTCTGGTTCAAAGCCTCCTGCTACACTATCAATACTGGGTCATCATCAGGACTCCTCTTGGATATCCCGTTGTTGCCCTGTCTCATGGAGATCCTGAAGCTTTTCTTTTACTTTTTCTCTTTTATTTGTTTGTTTTTTTTTTTTTTCAAGACTGGGTTTCTTTGTGCACCATTGGCTGTCCTGGAGCTCACTCTGTAGAGCAGGCTTGAACTTCCAGTGATCTGTGTGCTTCTGCCAACCGAATGCTAGGATTAAAGAAGTGTCGATAGGGAATAATGAGAAATACATAAAATCTGGTATATCACCATAAACATAAATATTTTAGAAAACAGAAATTATACCACTATTATTATGAATATTCATGGTAATATAGACCATGTTACCTGTGATATATTTATATTTTTACAAAATGTTCTAAAACATAAAGATTATATAAACTTATTTCTAATTAGAACATAATTGTTCAGACTGAATCATTAATTGGGCCTGTTATTGGTTTGCTGCCAATAGAACCCAAACGTCTACCATATTCAACTCCATTTTGTGTACCACATATTATATAAAACCTTTTGTGTAAAAATAAAAATTTCTGGTTTAAGTGTATTTGCTGGTTAATGTTTGCAGCCACACTTCACCTATCTGAACTATCTTTATTTTACTATGGAAAACTAAAGACCCATCAGATCTTATCAAATGCATTTCTATCCCTTTAGCTTAATTGATGGCATTTGGGGCTTGGTTTGCAGTGAGTATTTTCAACTGCCTTGTGTTAGTAAGCTGTGGTTGTGTTTGCCTTTGTGCTGGCTTCCTACAAACCAATGGCTGCCTTTTAATCTTTGATAAGGAAAGATGTTTGTTGAAGTCGTTGATTACCTGTTCCCAGTTTTCTAGATCAGACTTACAAGTGAGCCAGTGATCCTAGGTTTAATCAGAGAAAACTGTGCTGATTTAAGGCTCTGGATTCAACATTACCAAGTTTGAGTATTTATTATGTCTGGTCTGTAAACAGGAACTTAATATCTGTCTGCAGGAATTGTTGATGAAGAGTAACATATAGACCTTGTTAAAACATTAATTTGGTGTCTAATGTGCAGAAGAGACTCAGCACAGTGCACTAATCTTGAGCTACTTCAGGGCTTGTCTTTTGGTTTTTATGTGTTAGGCACTGAACCTAGAATATGGGAAAGACTCAGTAAATGTCTTGTGGAATTGACTGGTTTACCCTATTTTTTTGTTCTGTTACAGCCCACTGTTTGTAACATGGAAGATTGGTCGAGACAAAAGACTGCGCGGATGCATAGGTACCTTTTCTGCCATGAATTTGCATTCAGGACTCAGGGAGTACACACTTACCAGGTGAAGACCAATTTCTGTTTCATTTATTTCTACTTACAAAAGAAACCTTATGCTACTTAAACATGATACTTTAATTCCTTTTCATTTATTAAATTGTTGACATTACTCTCTCATTTTTTTTTTTTTGCTAGGATTTCCTTTTTGGTGTCCAGGTACCTTTTCCTATAAAGTATTATTGATGTGTATCAATATATAAAATACTATGGTAACATTTATCTTGCCATCAGTTTTTAAAGTGACTTTTTTCTTCCAGTGGGCAGCTTATTATGTATAACTTAAAAATGAGTGACTAAATGTCCATGAGTTACCAAAAGTATGATTTCTACCTTAACAGCCTCAATTTGTTCCCCTTTCTTTTTTTAATATTTATTTATTTTATATATATCAGTACACTGTATCTGTCTTCAGACACACCAGAAGAGGACATTGGATTCCATTACAGATGGTTGTGAGCCACCATGTGGTTGCTGAGAATTGAACTCAGAAACTCTGGAAGAGCAGTCAGTGCTCTTAACCACTGAGCCATCTCTCAAGCCCTTGTTCCCCTTTCAGACCTTTAAAAATAGTTGTTGGGTTTTTCCCCCTCATTTTGTACATTTTGCTACACTTTTATGAGCTTTAAATCTTTAAGAGAAATCCTAAGAAGAAAGTGATGTCACAGCCGGACAGCATAATCATTCCCATTTATCCTCAACTTAACTGTAGCTTGCTTATTTGGTCACGTCTAACACAATGGAAAAATAACAAGTGCCTCATTATATGTTGTAAGATTTTGCCTTCAGTTTCTCAACTAACAGAGAGTTGTCTAGCATGCTATCTGATTTGGATAAATACAGCTTCTAGCAAATTATTTCAGAGAAGAACATTTCTTAATAATGGGCTATTAGTAAAGGTATTTCTTGGTTTTGTTCATGTTTCAGTGTGGCTACAGACACATAGTTGTAATCCATACAGTATTGGTATAAGAGATTGGTCCTTGCTAACTATTGGTACTTGGGGAAAGTTGCTTGGCTTCCATAGGTGAAGTGAAAATTCTAGTATTTTCTTCTATATACTCAATACCAGTGTTAGGAAGATGTTAGGAGAATGAAATAATTAGTCAGTTATTATTTTGCTACAAGATTGATGTGAAATTTTATTATCTTACTGTAGAGTTGTGTAAATTCAGACTTAGAACACCATTTTAAAAAACTGTACGTTTAAATGTTCTCATATTTTAAGGTATACAATAAGTAAGTGAGACTTTTTATAGGCAGTCACAAGAAAAACGAATAGTTTAGAGGACATATTTATTGTCTCTTCCCAGCTATTAGAAACCATGTGTTTGAACTTGATTAAACAACACAAAACATTTGAAAGGTCAAACATCTCTATCTCTACATCTGTCCATCCATCTCTTTGTCATCCATCTATCTTTTGGAAAGAACTCCAGCTCGATGAAGAGTATAAATTCAACCCATTGAATATTTTTAAAACATAAGATGAGATAGATGCATTTGATGTGTTAATAAATTCTTTAAGTGACCACTTTTGGGAAAACAGATACATGTGAAATTACATGTTTATTGCATGTAATGGATAATGTATTATACATTTCCAAAAACACTTGTTATGAGGCATTCTGGCTCCTTGACATTGCCTGAGAAAGAATTCTTTGGCCAACTGGACTCAGGAAACATTGATACCAGGTGACAAATGTAAAACACTCTTCTTCATTGCAGCAAGTTTCAGGCCCTTATGTATAAGTATTGTTCTAAACCTAGAAAACTATATAAGGCAGTATTTTAGACTCCAGTTTATCTGACTGCAGACCCCCTTTGTCCTTCTTGTCTAGTGTCTTGGGCCACAGGATTCCAAAGAACATAACTTAGTAAACTCAAGCCTGTTAAGAAAATTTACAAGTATAAAACTTTGTTTACATACACACAATGTATAGTGTAGAGCTTCTTGGTGCTCTCAAGTGAAATTGTGGTAACAATGCCATTATAAAATATTCCATGCTTTACAAATTTTTGGTGGCAGTGGTAACTGGTAACAACTTGCTTTTGTTTAGAGAAACTCTTTTGCCTGGGAAGTGAGAATATCCAACTGATTTATTTTTTAACTTGTGGGGATTTTTTCCCCAAGAATAATGTGAATTAAGTCAATTTTCACACAATTGAAATTTGCCTGTATTTGTGTACTTTTAATTCTCATTGCATTGTGGTCTGTGCCTGGGAACTTCCTGGTTACTTTTCAACCCTTTCCTTGTATTTCTATACAGCTTCCTTAAATTGTATATAGTACATTAAAAAGGAATGTGCTCACGCGTGCACACGCTAGCGCACACACACACACACACACACACACAACACTTATTGTGTGTTTTATATACACACATATGCATTCTGTTTGCTTCTCATATTTGTGTCAATATATTATTTACATATAAATTTTCATACTGAGTAGAGATAAACAAAAGAAATCTCAAAAATTTAATTAGTATTTTAATTAATTTTAGAACCACAAGCTCTATGGAGTCATTTTTTAGAAGTTTTAATAATAATGCTTTTCTGTCCCAAAAGTTTTAAGCATTTTTGCATAAAAGTATATGGTTTGATCCTGTGCATTAAGGTCTTACTAGTTACAATGAGCATAAAGTACATGTAAAACAGGATGTAACCCGGAATTACTCAAAGTTTTCTTGGTGTGTAAGGATTGAGCATAATGATTTTTTCTTTTTCTTTCTTTTTTCTTGATCTTCACACAGTCTGTGAGTTGTTTCTGGGGTGTTCAGAGATTTCTGGGGTTAGTATCCCATTATTAGTGACTGCATATTATGTCTGTTCTTTTGTGACTGGGTTATCTCACTCAGGATGATATTCTCTAGATGGATCCATTTGCTTAAGAATTTTATAAAGTCATTGTTTCTGATAGCTGAGTAGTACTCCATTGTGTAAATATACCACAATTTTTGTATCCATTCATCTACTGAAGGACATCAGGGTTCTTTCCAGCTTCTGGCTATTATAAATAGAGCTGCTATGAACATTGTGGTGCATGTGTCTGTTGTATATTGGCGTGTCTCTGGGGTATATGCCCAGAAGTGGAATAACTGGATCTTCAGGTAGTACTATGTCCAATTTTCTGAGGAATCGCCAGACTGACTTCCAGAATGATTGTACCAGTTTACAACCCCACCAACAGTGGAGAAGTGTTCCTCTTTCTCCACATCCTCGCCAGCATCTGCTGTCATCTGAGTTTTGGATCTTGGCCAATCTGACTGGTGTGAGGTGGAATCTCAGGGTTGTTTTGATTTGCATTTCCCTGATGGCTAAGGATGTAGAGAACTTCCTTAGATGCTTCTCAGCCATTCGATATTCCTCAATTGAGAACGTTTTGTTTAGCTCTGTACCCCATTTTTAATAGGATTGTTTGATTTTCTGGTGTCTAACTTCTTGAGTTCTTTGTATACCTTAGATATTAGGTCTCTATATGATGCGGGGTTGGTAAAGATCTTTTCCCATTCTGTTGGCTGCCGTTTTGTTTTCTTGACAGTGTCCTTAGCCTTACAGAAACTTTGCAATCTCATTAAGTCCCATTTGTCAATCTTTGACCTTAGAGCAACAGCCATTGGTGTTTTGTTCAGGAAATTTTCTCCTATGCCTATGTGTTCTAAGGTTTTCCCTACTTTCTCATCTAATAGTTTCATTGTACCTGGTTTAATGTGGAGATCTTTGATTCACTTGCACTTGAGCTTTGTACAAGGAGATAAGAAAGGGTCTATTTTCATTCTGCTACATGCTGGTTGCCAGTGGGATCAACACCATTTGTTGAATAGGCTGTCCTTTTTCCACTGAATGTTTATGGCTCCTTTGTCAAAAATCAGGTGACCATATATGTGAAGGCTCATTTCTTGATCTCCTATTCTATTCCATTGATCCACGTGCCTATCTCTGTACCAATACCATGCAGTTTTCAGCACAATTGCCTTGTAATATAGCTTGAGGTCAGGGATAGTGATTCCCTCAGATGTTTTCTTGTTGTTGAGGATGGATTTCGCTATTCTAGGTCTTTTGTTATTCTAGATGAAATTGCACATTGCTCTTTCCAATTCAATGAAGAATTGGGTTGGTATTTTGATGGGGATTGCATTGAATCTGTAGACTTCTTTTGTAAGATGGCCATTTTTAAAATGTTGATCCTTCCAATCCATGAGCATGGGAGATTTTTTCCATTTTCTGAGATCTTCCTCGATTTCCTTCTTTAGAGGTTTGAAGTTCTTGTCATACAGGTACTTCACTTGCTTAGAGTCACTCCAAGGTATTTCATACTTTTTTTTGACTATTGTGAAGGGTATCTTTTCCTTAATTTCTTTCTCCACATGTTTGTCCTTTCAATATAGGAAGGCTACTGATTTGTTTGAGTTAATTTTATATCCAGCCACTTTGCTGAACTTTTTTTATCAGCTGTAGAAGTTCTCTGGTGGAATTTGTGGGGTCACTTAAGTACACTATCATGTCATCTGCAAATAATGTTTTTACTTCTTCCTTTCCAGTTTGTATTCCTTTGATTTCCGTTTCCTGTCTAATTGCTCCGGCCAGGACTTCCAGTACTATGTTGAATAGGTAGGGGGGGAGTGGGCAGCATTGTCGAGTCCCTGGTTTTAGTGGGATTGCTTCAAGTTTCCCACCGTTGAGTTTGATATTGGGTGTTGGTTTGCTGTATATTGCTTTTATTATGTTTAGGTATGGGCCTTGGATTCCTGTTCTTTCCAAGACTTTTAACATGAAGGGGTGTTGAATTTTGTCAAATGCTTTCTCAGCATCTAGTGAGATCACCATGTGGTTTTTTTCTTTGAGTTTGTTTATATGGTGGATTACATTGATGGATTTCCGTATGTTAAACCATCCCTGCATCCCAGGGATGAAGCCTACTTGATCATAGTGAATGATCATTTTGATGTGTTCTTGGATTTGGTTTGCAAGGATTTTGTTGATTATTTTTGCATCAATGTTCATAAGTGAGATTGGTCTGAAGTTCTCTTTCCTTGTAGGGTCTTCATGTGGTTTAGGAACGAGGGTTTATTGTAGCCTCAAAAAATGAGTTAGGTAGAGTTCCATCTGATTCTATTTTGTGGAATAGTTTGGACAGTATTGGTGTTAGGTCATCAATGAATGTTTGACAAAATTCTGCACTGAACCCATCTGGACCTGGGCTTTTTTTGGTTGGGAGGCTTTTGATGACTTCTTCTATTTCTTTAGGTGTTATGGGATTATTTAGATGGTTTACCTGGTCCTGATTTAACTTTAGTACCTTGTATCTGTCTAGGAATTCATCCATTTCCTCCAGATTTTCCAGCCTTATTGAATATAGGCTTTTTTAGTAGGATCTGATGATTTCTTGAATTTCCTCAGTTTCAGTAATTATTTCTCCACATTCATTTCTGATTTTGTTAATTTGGATACTCTCTCTTTGCCCTCCAGTTAGTCTGGCTAAGGGTTTTTTTCAAAGAACCAGCTCTTGGTTTTGTTGATTCTTTGAATGGTTCTTTTTGTTTCTATTTGATCTATTTCTGCCCTAAATTTGATTATTTCTTGATGTCTACTCCTCTTGGTGTATCTGCTTCCTTTTGTTCTAGAGCTTTCAGCTGTGCTGTCAAGTTGCTGATGTATGCTCTCTCCAGTTTCTTTTTGGAAGCACTCAAAGCTATGAGAACCTCTCAGAACTGCTTTCATTGCATCCCATAGGTTTGGGTATGTTTGTTTTCGTATTCATTGAATTCTAGAAAATCCTTAATTTCTTTCTTTATTTCTTCTTTGACCCTGCTATTGTTTAACAGTGAGTTGTTTAGTTTCCATATGTATGTGGACTTTTTGTTGTCTTTGTTGTTGTTAAAGACCAGCCTTCGTCCATGGTGATCTGAAAGGATGCATGGGAGTACTTCAATTTTCTTATATCAATTGAGGCTTGCTTGTGACCAATTATGCGGCCAATTTTCGAGAAGGTTTCGTGAGGTTTTGAGAAGAAGGTGAAATCTTTTGTTTTAGGATGATATGTTCTGTAGATATCTATTAATTCCAGTGGGTTCATAACGTCTACTAGTTTTACAGTGTCCTTGTTCAGTTTCTGTTTCCATGATCTGTCTATTGGTAAGAGTGGGGTATTTGAATTGTTTTTATATAGAAAAAATATTTATATCGAAGTACTACTTTGAAAAAGATACTACTTTGAGATAGGAAACTATAATTTTTGGTTGTATAGCCTAGACTTCAAGAGGAATTCAGAATTTCTAAGCATATCAATTTAGTGGTTGTTTTTGGAGTCTAGTCATCCTATCGTAATGTTCAGAACTCATATGAACAGACAGAACTGCATGAACTTAGGGGCCTGCCTTTAGCAAGGGAGCAAGCAGAGCAGTAGAATCAAACAGTTCTCAGTGATGGTTTACAATAAGGACATCTAGTTATTGATGACCTTTATCAGAAATTAGGTAGACATTCTATTTTCCATAATACTACTCACACCCATTCTTATTTTGGTAAAATATTAGTAAAATTATATTTTATCATTTTACAATATACACTTCTGTGATCCTAACTACATACATTCCCATGGCTTATCTCAAGAACTTTTTAATCCTCCCTGATTGGAACTCTTTACCCTTTAAATGTTCATTCCATTCATTCCTAAGCTCTTAAAAACACTTTTCTAGTTTTTTTTCTCTATGAATTGACCAATCTAGGTCCCCATCACATGGCTGGCTTATTCCACTAAGCATGATTTCAAGGTTTATTCATGTGCTAGTATATGTCAGTTTCTTTCCTGCTTAAAGCTGAATAATAATCCTGTTCAAGTGTCGATATCTATGATGTTCTGTGTATCTATTTGTTCATCTGTGGAGCCTTGGGCAGTGTCTATCTTTGGGCTATTATAAATATGCTACAGGGAAAATGGTTCTTTAAATACCTGAAGTCTCTCTAGAAAATTGTTATCTCAGATGACAATCACACAACTTGTTCATAGTTCATTAATCTTTTAAAATATTTCTTCAAATTTATCAGGTATTTTTGAAATGAAATATCTACTCTGGATTCAATTTTGATTCATTAATGAAGTTTTTAATTGAAATTTTATCATAGTCAGTGTTTGCTTAATTGAAATTTTGATTTTAGATTTAAAGAATACTTTATAAATTGTCTGATGATGTTCTTTTAATGATAAAATACATAACTAGAAAGTATGAAAACTGTGGTAATTACAATATGGAACTCTGCAGAAGACATTTCCCCTCTCTTAGACTTAAAGACAAAAGCAGGGAAGTTTATAGTAAACACAAAGCTGTATGCACAGCTGAGTGTCACAGAGAAATATAAAATACAAGTTGGCGATGAAGTACATGGATTACTGTCCTTTTTTATTGCCTAGACTTTGAAGTAGAAATAGTCTTTTATATCAGTGAATAAGAATTTTTGAGTATTTATCATTTTATTTTACCAATAACTTAAAGTGTTTATGTGGATTTATAGCTTTTATAAGCTGGACAATAGAAAGGCTTATCTATTTTTTGGTACTTAAAAGCATGCTTGTGAGTAGATGAGGATTAAGAGAGGAGTGTAGTCATCTCAGTCAATGAAGGGGTCTTTAAACTGTCTTATAAATTGATGTTGAAAGCACAACTCTAATTCTTTATGGGAATTCATGACAATAACACTATTTACAAAAATAGGAGTGACAGATACTTAGTAAAGACAGGAATGTGGCCAGTGACCACACTTACAAGATGATTATCTTTTTTTCATCTATTTCATTGTACATAGATTTTTGCTGAGCAGTAGAGTAATCATGTAGGTTATGACTGCTTTAGTTGTGCTCTGAATTCTGAGAAATTTGCAGTGAGGGTTGGTTCTCTCTAAGAAATGAAATACCCATAGAAAAAGAAGAGTTTGTTTTGATTTTTAGGTTTTCTTTTCTTTTTTTTTCTGTATGTACAAGGGGTAGGTATATGTGCGAATGTGCTGAAATGGAATAATGAGAAAAGCCAAGCAAGGGATTGTTTGCACATTGCAAATGTTGGCTTGCTGTTAGATTGTTTGAGATATTGAAAGTTTCAAACAGGCTTTGCTTTCCTTTTTCTTTGAAAGGTCTTATTCAAATTGAGTATGTCTGGGTGACTAGTTGCATTGTAAACTGAATTTTCTTTTGTGTTTGATAGCATAATCTCATTTTTTGTACAGTAGTATGAGTTTACAATCATTGTGACCAGCATAATTCTGTTTTTCCAGTCAGAATAGGCTATTCTGTGCTAATTCTTGTGATTGATTATTTTAGTAATACACATGGCTCATTGTGAATAATTAAATTGAACAAGTTCTTTTCTTGTTGTATAATATTGGTTCTTACATTAGTATCAGCCAGATTGATTGTTCTTATGAAAACTCACCTAGTTACTTCTGACTGTACATTATTGTCATGGCAGCTTCTTCTGAGATGTTAAGGACATCTTTTTATTATTTTACATTATTTTGGTAAGTGTCTATGGCAAGTGTATGCTTTGGGGGAAATAGATTTATAAAAAAATATAATCCAAACTAATAACCTAAAATTACAATCTATGCTTTACTGTTTAAAAAAGGGGGAATAGGCTGAGTTCTAAAACTTATACCTACTGTTGTTATTTCAACTCAATTCTCAAATGAAAACTTGATAGATTTTTGCAAACTATTGAACTTAAGGTACAATTTGGAACCCAGATTGTCATATACATTTTATTCAATATTATCTTTAGGTAAGTATGACAAAGATACTTATCTGTAGAAATCTGGGATCTTCATTTTAGCTTCTGGGTTAATTCATTCTTTTCATTATCCCAAGGTTGTGTTGATGTGCAGAGATGTGGCCAAAAAATTGGCCAGCAAAATGTAGAAAGAAACGAAAGAGTGCGAACCATTTCCACTATGGCTAATGGGTCCCAAATTATGGAGAATTGTCTGAACTCTTCCAGTACCTCCTGCCATAGAAATGAAATGCACTGAGTGTATCATATTCTTATTCCCTATCACATCTTTCAGATCTCCAGAGTCTGCACTTGGAATTCCCCTGCTGCTTTGATTAAGTGCCACAGGCACAATGCCTGAGGGCAGAAAGCAGAAATGGCCATCTGCAGAAAGCTGTGAGGGAAGCTGCAAAAGGAGCTTCTTCAATGTCAGGTCTCCTGATTCTTGAGTTTGACAGGTAGAAAGTAAAGTACAAATAACTGACTGTATTCTTACATCCATTTATGACCTTAACTCTTCGCTGCCTTGATGCTAATATTTCGCTTTTTTAATCATGTTTAATTCTTCCTAAAATCTGCTTGTGATTTTAGCCTTAGGAATTTGTGATATAGTAGGAGAAAGAAAGGAATTTGTGATGTAGTAGCAGAAAGAAGGCAAATGAATAATTAAAGTGCAAGGTACAATAGGTCTTTATCAAAGACAATGAGATGAGCACAGATACATCACAGTGTGGTATCACTACAACCCCTCTAGTGCAATGGTTTTCAGTTGGCTAATCATATATGACTTCTTTCTTTGTGAGCTTACAGTCAAATTGTTGTCAACCAAGTAATCTTATTTAAAATTTTGTATATTTCAAGAGATTAAGAACATTTAATATTTTCATTTGTTTGAGACAAGCTCTCATTATATATGATACTTGGTATTTGGAACAGACTGGTCTTGAACTTACAAAGAGCCACCTATCTCTGCCTTCCAAGGGTTGGGATTAAGTGCACATATCACTGTGCCCAGCAATATCATCTTTTAAACAGAGAAAATGAACTTAGTATAGAAATGTCCTTTGGACAAAGGGCCTTGTAAAAGTGTGTCTATCTGGCTGGAGAGAAGAGCAATAGGTGCCCTTCCAGATGACCTGGCTTCAACTCCCAACCCCCACATGGTGGCATCCAACCATCTGTAATCTAAGTCCAGAGAGTGCAAAGATTTCTAGCTTCCACGGGCACCAGCCATACATGCAGACAAAACACTCATACACACACATTTGTAAAATTTTAATTTTTTATTTAAAAAAGTGTGTATACACACACACACACACACACACACACACACACACACACACACCACCACCACCACCACCACCACCACCACCACCACCACTACCATTACCACCACCACCAAACAGAATCAAGTTGAGTTATAACCCTGTTGTTTGACAAATGATAACAAAAGTTAATAGCTTTTTCTCTAAATCATTTACATTAAAGTGAATTCATGTTTTGTTGGAGTGTAAGCTGATA
Source organism: Micromys minutus (assembly GCF_963924665.1). Classification (NCBI taxonomy): domain Eukaryota; kingdom Metazoa; phylum Chordata; class Mammalia; order Rodentia; family Muridae; genus Micromys; species Micromys minutus. The sequence continues at coordinate 82,009,567 of NC_137970.1, read as the reverse complement.
TCCACTTCCTTTCTTAAGAATCTTGAAATATTTTTCATTTATTCTGAGGAAATATTCAAATCGGTAAAATAGAAAATTTATCTGACATTATTGTATTAAGTGATGCTTAAAATTATACTCAGGTATTTAATGTGTATATTGCTTTTTTAGAGTAAGGGGCAGCTTCTTACTATATGTGCACCCTGACCTTGAACTCCTGCTATCCCTGCCGTAGTTTCTGGAGTATCAGGAATTATAGTCCTGTCCTTTCGTGGCTGTCTTTAAAAGTATATTTCTTTTGGTCTGAACATTTCTGTGATAAATATTGGTTCTACTTATAAGTTTCTAAAGTGTCCGAGTCAGTAGGACTTGAATGAACAAGAAAACAGATTTCTGTCTCAATATTCTGAAAGAATAAAATAATAATTATTTTAAGCTCAAAGTGATTATTCCAGAATCTCATACAAACAGTACACTTTTACCACATTTGGGGATGGGTGCAGGGTTATAGTGCTAGGGATCTGAATAGTTTAAAATAATAAATATTGAGGTTTGGGTGTGGCAATTTCATATTAAATTTTTAGCTGTGGTATTTTTGAGCATTAGAAAAATGCTTTTGAATAGATTTCCTTAAAAGGCAAGAAGAAAGCCTTTCTCTGTGATCCTTGCCCTTCTCTCAGACATATGTGTATATTCAAAGTAGCAGTCATTGGAAGAATTTTTTTTTTAATTACTGATAACCATTTGTTATCTTTCTAAGGCCAAACACTATGTTACCCTTTAATGTTGCATCAAGAATATATTTTTCTTAGAAATTACTTCCAGACGTTTTTACATTGTATTTCACTTCTTAAACACATCACAAGTATTGGGTATAAAATGAGGTACTAAAGAACTACATTGTTTGAACTCCTTCTACTTACCAAAACAAATAATATGCATATATGCACATGTATCATATATGTAGAGAGAGATTATGTAGCACATTTTACCATGAAGAACATAAAAATGCAGCCTAATAATTGGGGCCATGATCAGAAAACATTTGTATTACTTTTCTAAGATTTATTTTATGTGTATGAGTGTCTAGTCTGCATATATGTATGTGTACTGTGTGTGTGTGTGTGTGTGTGTGTGTGTGTGTGTGTGACTGATGTCTAATGAGATCAGAACTAAGCATTGGATTCTCGGGAACTTGAGTTACAGGAAGTTTGAGAACTGAACCCTGGTACTTTGCAAGAAAAACAAGTACTTTTAACCACTAAGCCATCACTCCAGCCCCATTTTTAATGATTTTGCAACCTTACTTTAGCTCACAAAATTAACCTGTATATACACATCCAAATGGTAGGGACATCATTTAAATGAGATAAGCATATTGGTGTCCCCATTTCAACCTATCCCCTGTTTTAACATTTCTACATTGAAATAATTGCTTGATGTCCTTCTTTAATGGTAAAGGGGGAAATGAGAAAAAAGCCATATAGGAAATTCAACAGAAGCTTTAATTACAGGGAGTGCTGAGAGCTCAACTTGTGTTGCTATACCCAGATACCCTCAGGCCTGCTTTATATATTCTGCAAAGTCAGTTTAAAAGATTTCAACTGTCACCACTTGTTTGGTAATGGCAGGGAAGAGACTCTCCTTTTGCTTTCCAGGTTGCTTTTAACCTAAGTCATTCTGGTAAGATGATCGTTGCTTTTAAGTAGGGGAGTTGCTAACTAGATAAACACTTTTGGAATAGGGGTCAAGGTCATATGAAAAGTAGTGAACTATTCACTGATGGTCAGCCTTATAGTACTAAAAGAGTCATTGCTTTAGCACTAATTTGAGCCAGTTTGCTTTGTTTTGTTCCACATCCTGTACCCCAGGCTCCAGTTAGTTGACATGGCAAAACTCAGGCCGAATATATAGCACGATCAAGTCTGGAAACTCCAACATGCTATCAGTATCTGGCAGGCTACATTAAGTTCTAACAGTGAGCTATCCCAGGAAGAGTTAATAATTGCTTTGACTCTGTAAGAAAAAGTACAGATATTAAAAACTGCTGCTTTATTTTCAAAAGCTCTCTTAAGAGATTCAACATGGCTTTGGGGGAAAAGATTTTAGCTTTCTGTAGTGCAAGGAAAACTGAGAACATAGATTGGCCTTCCACAAGCCTTGAAAATACTATGAAAAAAAGAAAATCTACCCTCAAAACATCCTGATGAACTCATTTATTACTTCCTCTTTTCTGACTTTCCACCTCTAAGGCTGTGGCTAGAATTAGAGAGTCATCTCAGATAATACTAGATTTAAGCTATTGCCACTATTCAGTAATTCAGTGGGATTAAATTTACCAGTGTGAAAAATCCCAAGTACAGTTGCTTCTCATTCAAAAGTATATCTGAAATGTCTACATTTTAAAGTACTCATCTGTTGTTGGTTAGATATTCCACTGCCTCAGGTTTCAGCTCACTAAAGTGGGTATCTGTGGTCTCAAACTGTGCCCTCCTGTGCAATTGCCTCTTCCACTTCATAGATTTTATTATTGTTTAGAGCAGCATACTTATCCTATTAGCCAGCGTGGCCACAGACACTCATTGGCACAGCTGAAGTCTACCTATCACCTGCCCCCTTGTTTGCCTAAAGTAAAAGCCAGTATCATTATAAACTCTACATTTTACTCAGGATAAAATTACAATGCTCTGCTTGCTTCTACTTTCTTTCTAATCTTCTGCTTTGGTCTATGCATTTCCTCAGTTAGCCATAACTTGGCTAGCTTCTTTCTTTTCCTTTGAATGTGCTGAGTGCGGTTCCTCCTCATGGCTTTTGCACAGGCCATTTTCTCAACCTGGACTAATCATCGTCCAGAAACCTATATACTTGGCTCATTTCTTCCCTTTATGTCTCAGTCCAAATGCCTTTGAATATTATGTGTCTATTTAATAACAGCAACATTTGCTTCTTAATTTACCTTGTATCTTTTTGATACTTAGTTTTTAAGAATAGAGGCTATGTTAAGACTGTTATTGAGAGCCCAAGGTTAGAGGCAGCAGTAGCTGACTTCTGATGCTAGTTACCTCAGCCCTTAACTTTGTGACATTAGAGAAGCTAAAGGATTTCTATGCAGTTTGCTTTCTTCAGTTGTAAGACAGATGATACCAATGTGATAGGTTTCTTGTGAGAGTTAATAGGCATTTCTGGTTATGTTATATTGGTGCTTCAGAAGTTAAATAGTAAAAATAATAAACTAGTAAACTTAATTATTCTTGCAGGAATTTGAACTTTCCTTTATCTCTTGCATATGTAAATTAACAGGTATTCTTATAGTATGAAAAGATACAACCATCATTAAAAATAAATCAGTGACAATGTGATCTGTCACTGCTTGATTTTTGTTTACAAAATCACACACACACACACACACACACACACACACACACACACACACACACACAAACAGTGTGACCCTTGAACAAAGTGTCACCAGTCAATAGTCTCTGTTGGTTCTACACTACCGAATAAGTATGTCCTTGGTTCATCTTTTCAGCTTAAGCCGTAATGCCACTCCTTGACTCAAGGCTCTGACTTTGACTCTCAGGGTACACATGCTTCCCATCAAAACCATTTCATACCAGGCTCTAGTGCTGTCTCATGTCATTGCTTAAAGGAGCCACTCTTTCTGTTTGCACAGCGGGAGGCCCATCCTCCTAAGCAGCTTCCCCTACAAAACCCCAACCATGCATGCTTATGCACCATTTTCTGTATATATTCTTTCATGTCTTTCTGCCTTTGAACATTTTTTCCTCTGCCAGCTTTGCCTCACCCCATTTCTACCCAGTCAACTCCTACTCATTATTCAAGACGCAGCTTGCTTGTTACTTCCTCTATGAAATTTCTTTGACACTCCCCAGCAAAGCTGGTTAGTCTTTTGTGTTCCCACAGCACTTCGTTCAGGCCTCTGTTGTAAATATTTAACCCACTGGATTATCATTATTGACTTTATATGTTTGTTTCTCTGGCATGAAATTGCCCTTACTGTTAGTTTACCAAGCCACGTCAAAGCAAATAAACACAAAGCAGTCTCTGCTTGGTAGCAACTTTACTTGATCCTGGCCATGTCTACATTCTTCCTTTCAATCTGCCTCTTTTGGCTTTTGTCACCTTTCATTGCTGCAGTGTATTTGAGTTTATAAGACATGCTGAAGCTGATTGATAGTGATGAGTTGCTTTAAGGCCCACTGTAGTTTGATTGAACTGTAGGACAGGAACTGGGTAGACAATACTTCACAGAGCAGAATAATACCATGTTTTAGTAGTCATAAGTGATGGAAGAAGCTCCATGTGAACTGATGCTTGCTGTAGGACCATAGAGCTGGAAGGGACCCTTAGAAGTCTTCTAGGCCAACCTGCCTTTAAATCTTCCAGGAAATGAGTGTTTAGCTTCTGTCTCAATTATTTCCATTGACCTGGAACTCACTACCAGCTAACTAGATCCTTTTATTTGCAGACTCCTCTAACCACACTACCTTGACTCCAGTTATTCTTTCACTAGGCGCCAGTTAGTTTGAATGCCTGAAGCCACAGACTGCCTGTATTTAGCACATTATTCTTCATGAAAGCCACATTAACCAGCAGTGGTCAAACTTACTCTCCAAGTAATATCTTTGTCTTCAGACGTTTAGGAATGGTAGGATCCAAAGTTGTACAGTTGACTTCCATCCACACAGCCATAAGAATTTTAACTGGCCCTTATTATTGAAACCTTTGAAGCTACTGCTATCACAACTTTTTTCCCACTGTTTATGTTAAACCACGGCCCAGTGAGCCATAGATTCTAGAAACTTCAAGCTGGAACTAGAACTAGATCTTTCAGTTTTCTTAATACTTTATGACATAGAATTGGAACTAGACTTAGAACATAGATAACTGTCTTGAGCTATCACTCAGTTTACATGATAGAAGATATACAAGTAAGCAGATTTGTATATTTTTGCTTTATAGTAACATGTACATGATTTTAAGGAATCCTACAATAAAAATCATTTTATAATATAAAGACTAACTTTCAAACTACATGCCTGGCATCATATTTTTGACATTAATTCCATAAAATATAGAATACTGTTAGAGCTTTTCAATCTAAAGAACAAGACATTGCCAATAAGATGGTTCCTTGAGTGAAGACATTTGCTTCCAAACCAAGTTACCTGAATTTGATTCCTGGGATCCAGGTAGTATAAGAAAAGAACTGGCTACCACAAGCCATCCTCTGACCTCTACACCCATGTGTATTCACACAATAAATGTAATAATTATTTAAACCTGTAGTAGTAGAAACTATTATAGAAATGTGAAACAAAACTTTATTGGGTTAGCTCTCTTTTTTTATGAAAAATGTCTTCAATGTGGGAACAAACCTCTACTTGTAACTGAGGAGCTCTTGACAATTGATAGCTTCTGGGGGAAGGGTAGTCAGTGTCTGCTAAGGGTGCTTTTCTTGTAGGTCCACTTCACTCTAGTGGGTGACTCCACACTTAAAGATATCTTCAGGGAGCATGACTATGATCAATGTATATTGTGTGAAGTTCTTAAATAATTAAAAAAATACATAATAAATGTAACTGTTTCAGACATAGTAGTTATGTTTTCCAATAATACTTCTCATACCAATAATACACTTTTTGTCTGTGTACTAGACCTTTATAGATTATTTCATACATTTGCCTCACTTAATCTCTTCAGCAACCACATCAAGTTGAAGTCATTTCATTTATAGTATACAGTTAGGAAAATTCAGCTTTACTGAATGACAAGTACAATAGCATCTGGATTTGACTCTTATTCAAATTCCAAACCTTACATTCCAAATCACAGTGCCATACTGTTCTTCTCTCAATGACTTCATTCCCTTCTCTTTATAGATATACTTGCTTCATTCACTCAACTATTCTTCTAGTCTCATCTCATATGGGAAAAAAAAAAACATTTGAGTGAGCATTCTTATCCATTGGGCCTTTAGTTTCTCCACTCTTAGTTTCCTGCAATGTCCAGTATGTCCCAATTTGTTTGGTCCAGTTTGTTTATCTCCTACTGGGTTCTCTTCTCTGCTAGGATCCCAAGCACCATCTTCCTTAACAAAAACCAACTCACTGCCCGAGAAGCCAACAATGTCAATAAATGCTCCTCAGTTAGGAGTGGAGGTTTGTTCCCACCTTGAAAATATTTTTCAAAACAGAAGGAGGAAACCTACTACAATAAACTAAAGGTTTTCTTTACAGCAATCTTCTTATTCCAGTTTGGTCTCATGATACTCCCTTATTTCAAGAAGAGCCTCTCATTCAGGAGATACAGAGGCTGAAAGCTTGAATTTCCCCTTCTGTGTAATGTGTGTACCTAGGCCTCACCTCATTTACATGGAATACTGGTTCAGTTTCTAGGAAGGAACAACTCTCTGAAATCTATGACTTTGAGGGCTTGGGGAAAGATTCCCCAGTGGGAACTGGAGAACCATCCTGACTCTGCTTTTCTCTCCAACTAGTAACATAGAAAGGCATCAGTTTAGGAGTAAGCACTTGGTCCATTCCTTAGAATTATATTGAAGTAAGCACCCAGATTTCTAGGTCATTGAGGTCAAGCACTGCTATCATTTTCTTTTCTTTTTCATTTTTTCCTTTATAATTTAAGTTTCTTAAGAAAAGTTAGCATAAAAGAAGAAACAGTTATATAAGCAGAGCATAAATGCACCTATGACTGAATTTTCCACATAGAAGAAAAAACAGATTTCAGAAAGGAACTGAATATATGTGGTAACAGGCTATGCCTCTTCCTCCAGCTTTAGATTTACAAAGATCAGGCTTTTTTAAAAAGAATAAAATCATCTAAATATGTCTTTTTCTTACTGCTGTGGAGATTTGAGTAATAATAGGAGATAAGGAAATAACTTTATAGTAATATTTTATAGATTGTCTTTAAATTTTTGAGTTAAAGAATAATGAAAACTTTAGAAATATAGGCATTATTGAATATCTTATAGGGTTTCTCCTGATCCAAGTAAGAGCTTTTCTTTGTCTGAACCAAATAATTATCATCTGGAATCCTGGTATCAGGATAGGTATTTTTAAATTTGACAGTGAAAACAACTTTCTATTTTTATTCACATATTGCCTATTATAATGAAAAAGATAGAGGTTTTTGGGACATTATGCATGTTACATGTCTCTTAGAATTTCAGAGAATTTTACCAATGTAAGATATTATCATTTCACATGTTTAGGACCTACCTACTTGCTCTTGGCAATACTGCAAATTAATGCTGGCATGGATGAGAAACCAGCAAGCAGCTAGAGGAGCTAGCCCAGAAATTGGTAGCATTTTGTTCCTTTAGGATGTCAGTGAGACCAAGCAGTATTCATGTCACTTTTTTATAAAGAGAAATGGAAAACTGAATTTATTTACAATGTTAGCCCGAACCAGAGTGAAAGAAATTGTTAATTTGTCTCTGCCTTGCCTGTAGCAAAGTTACAATTCATAGAAAAGATGAAGCAAAAAGCAAGACTTTTCATCTGTGGATATAGTTTTGAGAGCAATCTGCTGGAACTGAGAGATAAGTCTCTGTGAGGAAATTCTTCTCTGGCACCAAGGCCTTGTTCCCATTATGAATTCTCCTGGAATAGAGATACCCTTTGGACCTTCGTTTCAGTCCCTTTGCTTTGTCCATTTTTCAGTCTTGAGGAATTGGGGGTGCTGTGTCATCTACTGCTGGATTACTGTGTACATTCCATTGGTAGCTTCTGAAACATATAGGTATCAAAGAGCTATGTACCTGGACCTGGAGGAAACCCCCTGCGCAGAATCCAAGTAGTATCCTAGGTTAGAAGACAGCCAACTAGGCAATTATATATAAAACCTTTTTCTCCATTGCCTGATATCTAGTTACATTGTGAAGGTCTAGCACAAGTGATTTACATGTTTGTAGTCAGCTTTTGAGACAGGGTCTCACTGTGTAGTGTAGGCAGGTCTCTAATACATGACCCTTCAGCTTCAACCTCCTGAGTCAAATGCTGCAGTTACAGACAGTGCACCGGTACAGTCAGTGCAACTTCAGTTTATGTTTTGATAGCTTTCTCTCTTGTCTCTGAGTCATTTTTTTTTTTCAGAAGATATCACTGATTAATCATCCTGTGGCTTGTTTTCAGTTGTCCTTTCTTGCCAGAATGAGATGTGCTCCTGATATCTGATTGGGAGTCTACTCTTAATTATACTTTAGTTTTCATGTAGGCAATATCCTAGCATTTTAGGGTATTTTGCTATAAGATGTATTTTTCAACAACCAGTCAAGCTATCTTTAGGTTACTAGAGGGATGACTTATATTGGGCTCCTCTGTAGGAACACTTCTAGGAGGTACACCTCAATGAGCTCATGGTCTCCCAGCAGCAAATACATATATCTAATCTACATCCTCACTCAGAGCCTCAAGAAAAGTTAGCTCACCAGAGTAATGTCAATATTAAACATGATTGCGTCTGAAGCCTTCATAAAACTGAATTTGTAGGTTCAGTTCTGTGGCTTCGGAGGCCAATGTGGCTGTATAAGAACAAGTATCAGCATTTGGTGGCAAGAGTCATAAACACCAGCTTTTCAGAACATTTTGTTCAAGGCGTGGATTCATTCAGATCCCAGATCAATCAGTCATGACTAAGAACAAAGGCTTCAAAGGTATGAATTTAGGGTTCAGGTTAAAAGGTCTCTGGAACCTAGGATGAGTCTTCTTCTGTCTGAGTCACAGCATCATAGCTAGTACTGTCCAGTCAATTTGTTGCCTAGTGTATGTATTCAGTGGAAGTCTTAATTCACTGTATCAGAATACCTTGCTTATTTCATTGTCCACATCTCCCCACAGCCTCTAGTTGCTGCACAGGAAGTGCTGGCCAAGTGCAGACACAGCACCTCCTTCCTAGTACTGAACTAGTATCTGCTTCAGGCCACAGTGTTGAGTCCCATTTGTAGCCTAAAGTCATTGGCTAAAGACATAAGAGGAAAGGTTGATAGAACTTGGTACATCGGTAATTTTGCCAAATAGTTGAGTGTCAGGGTTGGTTTTTGGTATTCTGTTCTTGTGTAAGGCATATGCTATTTTCAGTTCACGATTTCTGGAAAGAAACTTAAACTTTTTCAAAGCACATAAATGGATAAATACTTGTGGCTTTATCCTTTTTAAACTGTAGATTTCCTTTTCTGTTTCCCAAAGGAATCATTTAGAAATTTCCCCCAACTTCCCAGAGTTCCTGTTCTTCCTCTGTGTGCTCACGTCACACTGCATATGCCTGTGTGACAGACAGCACTTGCTTCATCTTGCCTGCTTCATTTTTGTACACTTGTGTGCCCTACTTAGGTTGATTATCCCCTCCCCAAACCTTGTTTAGATATTTCACCTTTGTATTCCCTTGTTAACTGCTAGGAGTTAGGTATAGTCCAAGAACCAGCTCTCTCGGTACACTGACATATCTGTTTATAAGATAACTAAGATAATTAAAGTACTGGGAACTGTAATCAGATATAAGAGATGTGAAAAGCAAGGAAAGTTCTGAAAATATGTGTTAAGGTAAGTCATAAAAAGATGAATCACTTTGAAAAAGTGATCTCTTCATTTGTAGCAATTTACTTTGGAATTCAGAAGGATCTGTATTTTTTTTTTCTGCTTATAATTTTAAATCACGGACCTTCTACCTCATTGTATTATAACAATGTCAGTCATCATTTAATAAAGGATGGGGGTACTCTGTTCCTACATTTAGATATTCTAGTTGTGGTGATGGTAGTCTAAAAATTTGACAATTGAAATGCAAGTTTGAAATTTATTCCCGGGGGGTTGCCCTATTTATAGTCTAAACATGAGGTGAATGAGAAAGAGCAGGAGCTGGAAGAAAAGTGTTTAGTATAGTGTGCATGTGCATGCACATGCGTACATTATAACATACAGTTACAGCTCACAGACATTTATTTGTAAGAGAAGGTACTGTAAAGCCTTTATAGTGGTTTGTATAGAGAACTACTTGTGTAATTTTGAATCCTCATGAAAGAGCGATGGCCATTTCTGTGATGTATTGTCTATAGTTCCTTGTTTTGTAAAGGTTGAGTGGGTAGGCGGGAGTGGATTTACAGAAATGACCTTTCTGTGATAGCAGAACAATTTGGAAGCACCAAAGTAATAGGTAAGCAACCCTAGGTCATAGGTTCATATTATGCCATTTATTTGTAGCTAACTAATTAGGCTAAATTTTACTAATGCCTGAAGGTTCTGTTGGTACAGAAATAAAACTTGAATTCAACAAATTGACAAAAGATACAACTTAATCACTTTTTCCCAGGGAAGAAGAGTTGAGCTAGGGACTTAGTCATTTTCATCATTAAATGTAGTAAGTACAAAAAAAAGTTCTTTGGAAATCCAGCCTCTAAGAGTCATTAATCATGGTAATATTCATTCCCAAAAGAATACCACCCCTTTCTGAACTTGACTTTTATCCCCCATTCCCTGTGGAATAAATATTTCACACTAAATGTCTCTGTGAGGAATAAACAATTTGGAGGTTAAAGTGAGGACTCATTGTAAAAAAGCTGACATGTAGTAGGGGAAATGTCCTTTTGATATGCATTTTGTAGGAATGTATTGATTTCAAGGAAACATTTGCTACAAAAAAGTTGTGAATGTAAGACATTTGAGTGTGTGGGTAGGGGGTCAGGTTGGGGAGTAGGGTCCAGTTCTAGAAAGAGAAGGAATTTGCTGTGTTAAACAATTGCCAGCAGTCAGATACTTGGAAGTTATGATTTTGCTAGACTTGGAAATCAAGTTGGACCCGCTGTACTGAGCACTTTAGTGAGAGAAGATCCAAACCTAGCTACAAGATGGAGCAGCGTGTGATTTAGAAATAACACACTTAAAACATGTCTCCCAGTTAGTTTTCATTAGTGTGCTTACTATTGACCTTTCTATATTCTGGGCTCTTAAAAAATAGCTCTTTGTGGCTTATTGGTTGACCGTGTACAGCTCCATTTACTGTAAAGGTCTTTAGTTTGCAGCAGGTGTCATGTTACTAGAGTGCAGTGTATTTGCTCTCTTGCTTCATTCCTTTCTACTCATTTCCTCACTGTGGTCATTGCAACACAGAATAGTCACCATAGTTCCAAAGCTTGATTGAAAGATGCATTCAGTTTTCTCTAAATATGCAGCAATTATAACAACACAGCTGTAGTTAAAGATAGAATTTCTCATAAATCCTCATGGTTTTTCTTCTTAATTATATCAGGCTAAATTAAGGTTTTATTCATTTTAGTTTAATGGTATTGAATACTTCATTCTGGAACTAGTCGCTATACTAAATACTACACAGCACTAATGATGACCATCAGGGCACATCCACCTTCAAGGAGCTTATAGTTTTGAAAGAAATACTTGTGTGTATACAAAAGATCAAGGAATAAGAATGTAAAAAAAAAAAAGGCCACATTACGTGGTGATAAAGTGTCACTTAAAGTGGAAAGAATTAGTTGAGGCTCAATAGACTGGAGGTATGAAGAAGTGAACTTTAAAGCTGAATCTCTAAACATTTTAATATTCAATTTCAGCATTCAAGGGTGAGGATATGGAAAGGATAGACGTACATTTTATATCAAAGAGCACCTTTCACTAGATTTAAGAAGGTAACAGTGTGTGTTATTTAGGAAAGAATTGTAAGAAAAGCTGCATGGTTTGGCCTCTGGTAGAGACTGGGAGATAGACTGTAAAGACATTGAGCTGCCATTGGAAGATGGCAACAGGAGAACAGGTTAACTGGGATGACTCTGGTAATCTACATCTAAAAAGATTTGGGAAGGACAGATATTAGTAACAGAGATGGGCACAATGACAGGAATCTGCAATACCTTCTAATGTCAAAGCAGTTTTCTTAAGCTATCTCCTCCCAATTCAAGCATGGATGATTTATATTTTATTTGTATATATATGTGTGTTCATGCATATGTGCAGGTGCCCATAAGACCAAAGGAAGGTGTAGACTCTCTGGAGTTGGCCTTATAGACAGTTGTGATATAAATCTGTGGATGTGAAGTATGCAAGGAAATAAATATTTGTAAACACTAAGTAGTTGTTATATAATTTAATATCTGTACTCATTACTTAAGTATGTTTGAGTTTTGAGGCAGAATTAAAATGGATCCTAGGTTTCCTTAAAGGTAAACAACACATCCTTTGAGTAGTACAAGGAGAACTAAAGTAAGAGTGTTACAACAAAAGTCTGTATCTTCTACTCCACCTATTTAATATTTTGAGTAATTGTTTTCTTTTGGGGAACTTGCCAGATGTTTTTTGTGAATATGATTCTAATTTATAAGATTTGGTTTTATTTTGTAGCTCAGTGATGTCCTAACTATGAAACTTTTAGATGGAGTAGAATCCTGTCCAAAGAATTGGTCATGCATGGTGGCCTTGACATTGACTTTCAGATCCTCTTAGGAGGAAGGTGAGGAGAGTTTCCTGTTCATTACAGTAATATACATTAACAAAGAAAACATTTCTAGCTATAAACTGAGGTCACTAAGTTTTAAATAATTTTCAAATAATTTAAGACAAATGAATAGTTGGTTTCACAAAAAAAAAATTTAGATGTCTCATTAGGTACAGATGTTGACACATATTCTAAAGGGAAATTCCCGAAGTTAAGTGAGAAGAGTGGATGTGTGTACTATACACACTGTTGAAACAGAAGCATTCCCAAGAAACAGATCACTTCATTTAATGCTGATCTGTTGTAGTTGATTAGAACTGAATAGTAAAACAACTTCAGACAAGTGCCCAAATTATTTTATATTTATAGGGTTTTTTTATATTTATGTATAGTCTCTATTTAGTTTTGCTGATTTTGATAGGGCTCCAATAAAAAGCAATCCCAAATTGGAACAACTTATTAGCTTGTTTGTGCTCCATGCATCTTGGCTATCTTGGAAACATTGTCCTGAGAAAATTCTCATTTCAAAAGTCCCAAGCATATGCTGTTCTGTGGTAGATGATATTTGAACTGATAATATAGAGCTGACCTGAACAATTAACTCAAAACATAAAAAAGCATGCTTCCATTTAAAACACAGACTCTGTGGCTCTCCTGCCCAAAACCATTTTGACTTTTCCCCTGTATAAAGCGTACTGGTTAGCATTTCATTTTTGTTGGAACATTGGCCTGTAATTATTTTATCCAGTATTCCTATATAGGCCTTTGAAAGGATACCTATCAATTTTAGTGTCCCAAATTTTCTTAAGCAAACACATTTGGTGGTTCTGGTGTTTTCAAGGTTTCCATAGAAACAGGACATCTTGTTGCTTTTTTTTCTTTTTTTTTTTAAATCGCTGTGGTTTACAATTCTATATATGAAACGGAGGCATCTTATCCTGACTGACCAAGCAAAACTAGTAGAAAATCCTTGGTGTGCTATTTTAGTATGTCTTGTGCTTTAGGGAAACCTGTATAAATCCAGGAGCTAGCAACAGAGTTAGGGTGGCCAGATGTAGATTTTTGACAGGGTAACAGAGCTTCCTAGGCAGTGAGCCATGCTTGCAGAGGGAATGGTTGTAGCAAACTGGAAAACTGCCCCGTGCTCGTGAAGTGAGAGCCAGTGTAGATGCATGACGAGCAACACCTTCCAGGAATGCTTCCTTTGGACAGTGATGATACTTTGTTGGGTTTTTATCTGGTATTTCTTTCACAATGCCTAGATGTTTAATACTTAATTACAGTGTTCTAAAATATTTTATTAATTGTTGTAGCTTTATATTTTGTTGTGTTAGGTGTGTAGGTCTCTAACTTCAAGAATTTAAGCCTTTCTTACCTTCCTTTCTCCCTCTTTTATGGGTAGAGCTATCTCACATATTAAACTTATTGGGTCAGATAGTGAGCAAGTAATGGATCTTGGTGCAGATGTTTTCATTTTATTTTCTGTTTTAGTTATCAATGACTTATGGTAAACCATACACTTAGTGGCCATTGTCATAGTAGGCAAGTGGCTAGTAATACCACGATGTGAGCAAAAGCTCCCAAATTCAGAACAGTTGTAGGAAGACCAGAATAATCAATAAAAAAAAACAAATAAAATATTGATTTTAAAATTAATTGTACTTGGTTTAGTGACACAGATATATCAAAATAGGTTGTGTTACAGTGGAAGTTCAATAGAAACCTGTACTTTACCTGACACAGTAGATTTGTAATTAGGATGTTATACTGCTTGTAGATGAGTAAAGTCAGAAAAATAATTTCTCTTTGAGCATGTTCTTTATTTCCCTTACAACCTTAATTACAAACTTGATTTGCTTAGCAGATCCTTATTTTCCAGACTTGCTAAAGGAAACCTTCAGCCAAGGTCTGTTTGAATTAGGCCAATTTTTTGAAATAGTAGAGTTTAAATTAAGGAGCCTTTATCCTGTTTGGAGCGTTTGTTTTCCATCATTGATAATTATTTCCAGGAAAGTTAAGTCTACAGAAAATATTCACTCAGTTTAATGTTGTTTACCAAAGTCTTAAGAAGTGGCTTTTTGTTTCACAGGGATATAGAGAGGACAAGGCAGTGGCCCAATGGCTGAGGAAAATGAGGTGCTTTAACCTGGTCTCATCCCCCCTGGAGCAGGCACTGAAAAGCCTTCTAAGTTAATATTATTCTGTGTAAAAAGCAAAGCAGACCTTGGAATTTTAAAGTCTAATGTGATTGATAGAGTACATACCAGTGCATGCTAGTACTTCAACCCCCATGAGCCTCATGTGTCTAGGACCTTCCATGTTGACAAATATTCCACAGCCTTCCCAGGTGTGCACTGTTCTACCTGTCTACCAGAGAATTCACCTTTTCCTATGAGACAATCCTCCTGGCTTCCCTTTGTGTCTGCTATTCATTCATTCATTCATTCATTCATTCATTTTAAATTCTTCTCATATATTACAGCCTGTTCACAGTTTCCCCTCCTTCCCTTCTGCACTGCCCCCAGTCTTTCTCTTCTACCTCCCCTTTCCCACAGATCCACTTTTCCGCACACTCCACCTCTCTTCACAAAAGAGGAGGCCAGAGGCTTGATTTTCAACAAGGTCCTTTGTCCTTTTTCCCTTTGGACTTGGACATTTAACTAACCTGAAATCTAAAAGAGGACAAGAAGTGGCCACATAACTGATTGATTTCCTCCAGACATGTGTTCACTTAAGGAGACTGTTATGCTTCTTTTATCATCTCTGCCTGTCTTTGATGTCTTGTGATTCATCCAGTTTATAATATGTCTCTTTATAAGATGGTGTGAAAAGATAACATAGGTTAGTAAAATGGGCCCCTGTATGTTTTATGTTACAACAAAATGGTAATAATAACAGCATAAACATAAGATACTGTTGAGATCCATCAGGATGTGATATTTTCCTCAAGGGAAAAAGGCTTGTGAGATCAAAGCTACTCTATGATTCTATCATGGAATATTATTATCTATTTATAGCAGTGTGAGTTTCAGATAAAAAAAAATCTTTCCAAACAGTAGCACTTGCACAGTAATCTAAAAACTAGAAAGACCAGTTACCACTTACTAAATGAATATCATTTAATGGCTATAAAGAAAGGAAGATACATATTAATGGCATCGCTTTTAAGCAGAGCAATAAAAGATATGCATAAAATATAGGGATAAAAGAATTTAAGGGCACATGGAGCAGAATTCTTTGAATGCTTATTATATTACCAATAAATGTGTATTAAATGAGACTTTCTCTATTTCATTTATTAAAGACCTACTTACCAGCTACTCTATGTTATATGGTAGATATACAGAAATTAACAAAAATAATAGCCATTCACCTTGGGTGTAATTAAATCATAATATATGCACGGATACAAAATAGTCAGAACTTCTTTTAAATTTGTGTTCCTATAGAGTTTTGCCTAGCCTAATAGATATCTCTGTAGACAGATTAGTATCCATAAAAGTTATGATGTCATAAGACCTTGAGTTTAAGTACCATTCTGTTTCTTTTTTATTATTTTAATTTCTCAGAAGTAACTTAGTTTATAAGATTTGTACTTGGCATTAGATGTTATGGGTAGCACATATGAAGTCTAGTCATGTTACTGAAGTATAGTAAAACTTCCATGAAGCAAGGTGTTTTGTAAAACATTAAATGTTTCTGGATCTATTCTTGTGCCTTCCCTTTATCTGGTACTTATAAATATCCCATAAATAAGTCATGTTCAGTGATATTCCCTGCTGCCCAGAGTCATTACAGCTGCTGCCTGTTCATGGCAAGTTCTGCTCCCATGGATGATACTACTCTGTCACATGACTATGATTTAAGGTGCATGGCTTTTATCTATTACATCTCCATCCTCAAATGATGCTGTCAGCCCTTTCAGTATCACTTGTGGTTTTTTACTAATGTTTATCATAGAAACTGCTATTTTATGCTGCATATTATGATGCTTCCTCAGTGTATTTTATTACCCCCATGTGCTTTTCTCATGGAGGCCCTTTTCATTGAATTATTCTATTTTTGCTGGTAAAATAATGGAAAACTATACTGGCAAAAATTTGTTTGCCTTTGAAAATTAGGTTTCTTTAACTACAACTAAATAAGAAAGAGTTAGATTGTATCCTCCTTTTCTATTCATCAAGGTCAATTTAAACATATTGGAGAGAGTGAAGTAAAATCTGGTGTAGTTTAGGAGACTGGGGGAGTAGGGTAGATTAAAGTCCAAGAACATCTTAGTACATGAAGCACCACACATTTCTCCATGTACTTCATCTACATGTGGCACTATGTTATTTACCTAAAAATGAGCACTGAGGTTGTCTTGCCCTGACCAGCTTATGGTCTGACATATTTGTACACACATAATCAGAACATACAGCAGCTTTTTACCAGGGGGGACAAGACTCTCCAGTTGTTAAACTTTAATAAAAAGGGAATTAAATATCTTATTTTTAAAATATGTAACTTTTACAGTTGAATGATCCTTTATGTAACTAAGTAACTAAGGAGAAAGGATGCTTCAGAATAGATGACATTCAGAATTTAAAAAAAAGCAGGAGAGCGAGAGAACCTCACTGTGTAAAACTGTATAAGTAATGTATATGAGCAGGAGAGAGAACCCTACTGTATCAGACTGTATTTAAGAGCAGGAGAGCAAGGAGTTGGTCAGAGATGTGGGAAGGCTGCTTTCATGCCCTTATCTATTCAGATTCTTGGTTGTCCTTGGCCTTAGTAGGCTGACAAGTGCCAGGTGCGCAACATTGTTGAGTTATGCTGAGCAGTAACTCACTGTTTCCTCTTTGCTTCTTAAACATTTTCTATGACGTGATATTGGATCAGGATGGAGCTGATCAAGTAGTATGTGGCCGAATACTAGAATGTTTAGTGGAAACAGGAAAAAGTCAGAAGATGTGGTAGTGTAGCAGCTCGGTCCTGCTGCCAGATAGCTGAGTAACTTTGGATACATGGAAGAGCATGTTCTCTTAAGGATTTTCAGAAGTGTCACTTGGTTGAACCCATGACTACAGGGGACTTGCTCTTGAAGGACCTCTATTATGGTTTCTAAGAGACTGTATTATTAGCTTTGTCTACTTCATGGGGCTGCTTTGAGGTTTAGCTATAATAAAAGAGGCATGTGTACTTTGGAAACAGTGAAACACCATGGGGAATGGAAATGTTCTCCCCAAAGATAACACGTAATGATCATCATGAAAATAGTTTAATACTGATGAATGGATAACAGATTCTTAGGAAGTTACTTGTACTTATGCATATTGTAGAGAAATGGGTGTGTAAAAAGTACAGACAAACTGTAGTAGACACAACCTATCATTGGATGGTTAAGCAGGGAGGATATAGGGATATGGCATACTAATTTTCTTCCCAGTCCCCTCTCCTGGTTTCTCTAAAATCCCTACAGAGAAATAGACAATGGATCCCTCACTTTTCACTGTCACTATCACCCATTTTCAGAAAGAATGAACTAGAACATCGAAACCTGTTCAGAAGGGAAAAGGTCATCTTGACCCAGTGGGAAAATGTAGGAATGCAAGCCTGCCTCACAGGTGCCTCTTGTACCTGTATTCACTGGCATGTATAATGTTCTAGGTGGCTGGCCTCTGTGTACCTTTGTCTGATAGTCTCCCATAGCTAAGATCTTTTCTTTCATGTTTTCCTTCTAGCATATTATTATGCTTTCTTCCTTATCTTATTAAACAGCAAGAGAGGAAACCATCTAGGAAAGCACAGCGGGAGAGGACTAAAGATTAGAAAACTGTGATGAAGTAGAGAGAGTTCACTTCCATCACTTTCTTTCTTAGTTATCTTAGAACATACAAGCTCACTCTGTATCTGATCTCTTTGGTTAGCTTTACTTCTTCCCTTAGTCACCTTTAGTCCCCTGCCAGTGATACGTAGAAAAATTATCAACAAGCCACACAATATGAACCATCATGTCGTTTGTCACTAGCCCCAGCATCAAGGACTGACAATAATGTTAGAAAGGACAGTAAATCAGGACATAAGACTGATGGCTCTAACAGGGCACACAAGGTAGAGTAATAAGACATGTTTTATAGTTTATGAAATTCAAATTATAGATCTGATTGTCATGGAAGAGGGGGAAGAAAAATAATATGACATTTGTGGCAGACATGAAACAACTTATTCAGGTCCGAAGAGCAGATAAAAATCAGAAACAGGCCCACCAGCTTAGATATGTCCAAATCCTAGTACTTTGGTAACTTTATTATGACTTCCAGAGATTAAATTCCAAGCTGTAGAAAGGCCTTAGAATAAGGGAATGCTTAGAATCCCGCTAATAAGACTTATCACATTTAGGCAAAACAGATGTTTTTCAATGGCAACAGCTCTGAATCACTAAGATCAAAATGGGAGAAGAGAAATAGGGACAGAAGCAAGTGCTTTCACTGTGGCAGCCTGGAGCCTGCTCATACTTATACTTCAAACTTCTCATTAAACTCCCCAAAAGGAAACCTCCATTAAGAGGGAACTCTTGAAACTGAGTGAATGTATGAGTATTTATGCTCATTGGCCACATTCTGGAATATGACCCAGTCAGCAGGCACTAGGCTTTTGAAGTAGGCATTATTAACTTCAGATAGTAAGCTTTCTCACTTATTTTGTGACCATAGACAAGTTGCTTAATCTCATTTTCTTCACATACATAATGGTATTAGTTTGAAGACTAAACAGAAGAGACCATATATAACACCTGGGTCACAGTAAATGCTCAATAAATTTTGATTCTTTAGGGGCTAAAGCTGCTTCTGCTGAAAGTATCATATCAAAGTAGATTAAGACCAGTTTTCTAGAACTTGACAGGAAGAGTTAGCAGCTCTAAAGAGGGATGTGCCTAAGTGGGAAGAAAGTATTAGAAATTCTTTCCAGGATTATTTTATCTAGAATATGTGGAAATGTTTAAGTTCTACTAATATGTGGTGTTTGGCTTGACTTCATACTCTTCTGTCTTTCACGTTGGAAGGTTTCCTGAACATTAAATGTGGAGCTCTGAGGACAGCACTCAGATTCACTATTTGGGGTGCTGTGGTCATGGAACCTGTTGTTTCATTCACATTTAGCACACTCCAGTGTATTTCAGTTTACACATGACTGGTTACATAGATTCTTTTTACTTGCAGTTTCTTTGTCATAATCTTCCTAAGCTGTTCAACCAGTTCACCCAAAGCTAAATAAAGCAACCTAAGCAAAACTGACATGGCTTAAGGTTTCTGTAACAGAACGAGTGAGAGGACTGGCGTGTGGACACAGATTTTCTTTATGACAGAAGTGATTAACCCAAGTAGTTTGGAAAGGAAGGAAGCTGCTGCCTCGGGTCTCTGATTCCTCCTCTACCCCTGCATGCCTCTCTCTGCCTCTTTTGGTCTCTGACTTTGACCCTCACCTCTTCATTCCCTACCCCGCCACCCCATCTTTCCTGGCTCTTTAGGGAGTTGTCCTTTTCCTTCTGATCATCTTGTTAGAATATAACTAGTAGGATAGTTAACACTGTTTCTTTAAACTAGTGTATGTTAGTTGTACAAAATAGGTTTTATTGCATAAACTGAATTGCTTGATAACATCTCTTGCACAGAAGTAAAATTTGCCCTAGAGAGTTAGGAAAAATCTAGCTATTTTAACAGGCATTTTATACTTGTCCATGTGTTATTTAGTAATCAACATAATGCATGCTGAACTTCCTTTATGTGACTTGCTTAGGATCAAAAGTACTTCAGATGTCAAATGGTTTTCCAGTGTTGGGGTTTTAGCAATACCTAATCTGATTCAGAAATCTGAAGTGCTCTAAAATACAAAAAAAAAAAAAAAAAAAAAAAAAAAAAAAAATTGAGTCTTCTGTTAGTACTCAAAAAGTTTTGGATTTTGGAGCAATTTGGACTTTAGTTTTTCCCAAGTAGGATGGTCATCCACTACTATGAATAGCCTCAGTTTTCTCTCTTATAAACAACAGACCTTAAGTGCTTCATAGATACTTGGAAAATGAAACAAAGATTTTTCAAAGATGTTTGTTAAAATCTTCCCATGGTGGGGCTGAAGGGCCAAGCTTAGTCCAGCAGCTCCCTTTCTTTTCCCAAACCAGTCCTTGGATGTAAAGTTAGCTACCTACTATCAGAGGTCTTCCTACAACATGCACTACTTACTAAACATCTAGTGTATGCAAGTCGCTTCTGCAGTTGTGATTAAATGTTGTATTTATTTTCCAGTTCTTGTTTATTTGTTTTTATTATCACAGTAGCCCCGTGAGAACAGGCTGTTCTGGTGAGAGGAAGGGAGCTAGAGGACTAAGCTTGACTTTCTAGTCATACTATGGCAGGATTTTAACACGTATCTTTGAAGGGCCGTTGTTTCAGTTTCAAAATACTTATTAAGCAGTTACTAATGTCATTTGTGAGAAGGAGTGCAGGGGCACTATTATTATCTTCATTTTATAAATGAAACTTCTAGGGGCTTCACTATTAAGACACACCTGCAATGACTGCAAAGAGATATTCAGCCTGGAATATAAACAAAGTTTTAAAATTCTAAGTATTTTAAGAAGTAATTCATTGAGCAACAAGTGTGAAGGTGCTTGCTTGTAATCCATGCATTTGGAAGGCTCAAGCAGGAATATTGTGAATTGGTAGCTAGCCAGAGCTGCATAGTAAGACCTTGTCTCAAGAAATGTAACAAATTGGGTGTGGTGATGCATGTCTTCAATCCCAGCACACCTTTAATTCTAGGCAGAGGCACTTGGGCCTTTTAAATTCAAAGACAACCCTATCCCTATCTACATAACAAGTTGCAGGCTAGCCAGGGCTACACAGTGAAACCCTGTCTCCAAAACAAAACCAAAAACCAACAGCAACAGCAAGGGAGAGCTCACAACAAAAGTTAAGCCATAGTACCCTCACTTAAATGAGGGCGATCTCCATAGAAGATTCTAGTCTGTATCACCTCATTATTATATTTCAGTCACTTGAAATCACAAATAATCTTGTTTTCTATTTTGCCAAAATGGAAATTATTCGTGGCCATATCATAGTCTGTTTTCCAAACCCACACAGCCTTTCCTTTCCAATGTGATGAGAGTACTGTTCTTACCATGTGTAGTAATGAATGATTCAAACTCATACTGAGTCTTAAAGATGAACCTGACTCATACAGTGAAAAATAAATTACCATTTGCTCTGGTAGAATGCATTTTAAAGACTGTCATCAAAAAAGGTAAAATTAAAAAAAAAAGATTTTATGTTGTTTGTTTCTAAAACCAGAGTAGAGTAATCCAGAAACTCCACAGAGAAAGCAGTGTGTGGATGTTGCACAGAAGAAATGAAATCTATTTGCCATCTGCTTCTTTAGGTATCATATATTTGGAAATTTTCATCTTGCTCCACTAAATCAAATTTTCAACCAGTTCTTCTGATTTGCAGCATACAGAGGCAGATTCTGATGATACTCTTGCTCCAAGAGATTTCAAATGGGCAGCTATGGCCGTCTCAAAGAGCACGGGCTTTTGTAACACTATTTTCTCTTTTATTTTTTGAGATTATAATATAAATATATGTAGGCATTTTAAGAAACCAAGAATCCCAGTAAAAGGCCAGTTGGGTGATAGCATTCTTGAAGGCTACATGAATTTCACAGGAGCCAAACAGTACCTAGCAAATGGTATAGAAGTCCTTAAAAGGTTCCCCTTACCAATATATTTCTCCCTTCCTTGTTCTCTCTCTTTGTCCCTTTTCATGTATGGAGACTTTTCTAGGTTTCCTCCATGTATACTCCCCACCCCCTTCACGTTTCTTTCCTCATTTCCTTTTCCTCCTTTCAGCCTCTTATTTTTATCCTGGCCCTGTGTTCTTTTCTCCATTCTTCTTGAATTGCTCTTTAGCATACCACACTAAAATGGGCATCAGAATTAGCCAACAGAAACGTTCCTTAAACAGCCAGTAAGGAACATAACTGTTAAGGAAATAAAGGTGGCCAGGCAACAGTATACATAGGACATAGAAATTCCCTTTCCTTGTACAGTCCTCACCAAAGTCAAGGGCTCTTTAGGCTCCCTTATTGGCATTATGCTTAGGTTTGAGCAATAGTTCCACGTTTGCATTTTGTTTTGTGTCCCATTGTTTCTCAGATTTGAAAACACTAAAACACCCTACTCAATGAGAAAGAGAAGCCATGTATAAATTTTCAGATGAGGGTTTAGGATTCTAGTTTTCTAAGTTTCTGAGGTGTGGAGGTACTTCATGTACATTCTGTTCCCGGAGTCCTAATGCCTGGGAATAGCAAAACAAGGAATTTGCTAATGGTCTAAACCTCTCAGAAAGAAATTGAAAACAATTTATGCACATTTCACTTGCTTCTCCTTTACCTATCCCAATATCAGTGCTTAGCTGTGAATTTAGTTACTTGTGCTGCAAAAAATATACTACCAGTAATAAGAAGCCCCTGTCATTTTTGGTAACTGCCCACTGCTTCACTGATTAACAGACTCTTTCAGGAACAGGCCTACCAGGTGCACTTTGGCCACCCTTGTTGCAAGTAATAATACTATCTAGGATGAGCCTCCTAATATCTGATGTTGTGTCTCTTTTCAACTGTGTATTTTGTTTTTAGCAGGCACCCTCACAAACCTCTTCATTCCTTGATAGCTGAGGTTCTATTTTCTTAACATATTCATTGAAGTGCTGCTTAACATTAGATATTACCTTTGACAGAAGTTAATGTTGCTTCTCAATTAGGTGAAATGTGACCTTGGCAAGGGGCCAGATCCAACTGAATACATTTGAATTTGGATTTGAACTTAATTGTGTTTTAAACCTTTCATAGCCATCATAGGGTTGATGGGGCAGCCAGCTGATTTTGTTCATTTTGTTTGGTTATTTTACCTAGTACTATTTTAACATTAGAGAATTGCTTTCTATCATTTCAAAGAGAAGTTCATTATCAGTTTACTAGAAAATCCTCCTGTTAAATTCTTAAATGACCTCAAATTTAAATTAGCAGACACTTGTGTATAAAATGTTTTCAGTGAACATCATTAATCTTTCATTCCTGCAGATTTCCAATGGCCAAGATGTCTAGGAATATTTGCCATTTGGCTACTGTTGAATTGGCTGTGTATCTATTTTTAGGCCACAACTGTACAGGTTTAAGATTAGAACTGCCAAGTGAGACAAGTGTTTTGTATTCAAATTAAAAAGTATAATCTATTCAAAGGCAAAGAATAACATGTGGATAGTAGAAGGAATTTGGGATTTAAGCATAAAAATCCGGGTTAGAGACTTACCTCCATCTTTGGCTTAGCTGGATCATCTCAGATAGGTCATTGCACAACTTTAGAATGCAGCATCTTCTCCAAAGCCCTTGGTTTAACAGTGTGTATGGAGTATTCTAAAAAGAGCTTGCCTGAGGTAGGCTGGACTCTCTTGTGTATCAGCTATCCACACCAGCCTGGCAGCTGGGAGATACATCTCCAGCTGAACTTTTATCTCTTTAGGATCCCTTAAATCCCTGCTAGGCTTTCATTGTCAGTGTATTTCTCCAGGAATTTGCATTGAGAGCCATTGATGTTTCTTTGTTCACGAGTTTAATGAAAAGTTGCTTGGAGATGAATGAGAAAATGTGAATACTAACATCTCTGAATTTTTTTATACAGTCAGATGACTCCCATCATGACTAATGTCCCTTTACTTCAGAGCTCTGAAGCACTGTGTTTTGAGTCTTAGGATACTGAAGCATCCTCTCATTTTGTATCTGTTCTTACTTTACTCATTGTTCTAGATATCCTTTCTCTTCAGTCCCAGAGTGACTGAGCAGCAAGTCCCCACAGCATGAGAACAACTTGTTCCATTTTAGGTACTTGAAAATACTAATCCATTTGAAACAGGTTGAATTTTATTTGCCTTGAATTACCCTTTTGTTGGTCAGTTTAGGAAATAAAGCAAACTACAAAGTATTAAGAAATTGACTATGTAGTGACTTCATTACAGGTATTCTTATACTGAAAAAAGATAGAACTGGATGCAAAAATAAATTTATCTTCTTAAAGCAGGCCCAGAGTTATTCTACAAAACAACCATCAAACAAAGCAGGCCCAGAGTTATTCTACAAAACAACAAAGCAGATGACAACAGCATTGGTAGAGATATTAAAAACAGGGACCTCTAGATGTCGCAGAATACACAGCTATGTAGTCTTTCTGGGAACTCTTAGTCCCTCACAAAATTAAAGACAAGATTACCTTTTATATTTTAAAGGTTTGCTTATTTGATGTGGGTATTTCCCTTGCATTTATGTCTGTGCAGCACATGTGTACCTTGTGTCCTGTAGCTCAGAATTGGGCATGAGATTCACCTGGGACTAGAGGAAAACTGGAGTTCCAGGTAGCGGTGAGCTGCCATGTAGGTGCTGAGAATCATAGCCTTGTCCATTAGGAAGAATAGCAAGTACTCTTGACTGTTGAGTCATCTTTCCAGCTCAACAGAATTACCTTAATGACTAGTTGTTATGTACTACTGGTAGGTATGTACCCCAGAGAAGTGAAAAAATATCTTTATTAAAGCTGATGTAGTCAAGCAGCATATCTGATTTATATTTATTTTTTACTCGGTTGTAAGTCTAATTCTACATACATATATGACCAAAAACTTGAGAAAAGAGAGGAATGGGAAGTTGTGTTTAATGGGTATAATTTTTCAGTTGATGAATCCATAAATTTCTGGAGATGGATGGCAGTGATGGCTACATGAAACTGTGAAGATACTTAATTCTTCAGAAGCATAGATATGTAAAAATGGTGTTTCATCAAGGAAAGAAATTAAAGCATACTTTACCACAATAAAACTCCCTCCCTAACTCCAAAAAATACATTTTATGATGGAAAGTAAGTATAAAGGGTCTTTTTATATTTCTTTTGTTCTTTAGAAATTCTTTTGTTCAATAAGAAAACGAAAAATGTGATTGGTCTTTTAATTAGCAGGGGATACTTCTACACACATGTCAGTGTATTATCCCAGTATTTGTGTAAAAGTTGGTTAAATATATGTGTGTGTTCAACTTGCCTTTGGATGAGAACTCGAGAACATTTTTAAGAACTTTATTGTCAGTAGGAAAATAAGGGGAGCCAAACCATAGGAGATGTATGTTAAATTATAAGCAGAGAAATGCTGCTTTCAGAGTAAGTGTTTGCAATTTCCTTGGTTGATTTTGGCTTCTTGAATGACATGGCCATTTATGCTGTATAAATATATACCATCTCTGTATTTTCCTAAGAGGGATATTCCTTGTATAGTGAGATGGGAGGAATGCCAGAATGCACTGAAAATGCAAATGCAGTGAGTTTCAGAATGCCAAGGAAGGAGTAGAAAATGAAAGAAAAAAGAAGGTACATAACACATAATGAGAGCCTGTTTCAAAAATACAAAATGTGGAAGGAGAGTATATTTAAATTGGCAGTTAGTCAATTCAAAGGGAATTAAATTATTTCTGAAGGCGGTGAGACTTTGTTAATTTTCTGAGTTTGTACTCTACGAGAGGGAAACAATGGAAAGGTTTTTCTAAGATACTGTGTCAATAGTGTCATTCATATGTTAGCTAATCAGAGGTGTGTTTTGCTTGACCAGGAAGTGGTTTCTTAGAAAAATACAGAGTATGTGGTGTGTGTGACAGGCAAGGAGACAGTAAGAGGGGGCTGGGGAGGGTGCCATTGATTGAGTTCTTCCACTCTTGGAAGAAAACCATTTTTATCTTTACAAGGGTCTCTGTAGAGTTTGTCATAGTGGCACTTGATTAAAGTGTCTAATCAGAGTTGATCTTCTCAGAAACTCAGAACTCCACTGATGGGGTTAATGAACTGACGATCATCTAATCAGACCTCCATTGCACAGATGAGCTCTTTTTCTTGTAGTTCCACATTTTTTGAGACCCATCTTCAGTTGCCCTTTATAGGGCACATGAAATTCTTGTGTTTTTTTAAGTCTCTGATTTAAATGATTCTTTTCTTTTACTTTGATTTCTTTCCTTGATGAAAAAAATTTTTTTTCAGTTATTTAATGGTCTATAGTAGCTGTTGCAACTTGTATTGTTTCTGTGATTTACAGTGTGATTTCTCTATAAAAAGACAGTTATGTGGGATCATAGATACATTTTTCTCCTCCAGTCATTGATTCAGAGGTGTTGTAGCATGTTTCCACTACTCTAGTTTTTATTATCCTCAAATGGAAAATAAAGCATGTTCTGCTTTTACAGATGATATGTAGAAACATAGAGAAAGTGCTCTTTAGGAACTTGAATTGAACATTCACTCTTTATAGTTGAAGTAGTCACAGGGTTAACCAGTGAACAGAATCTATCAACTGAAGAATACTAACTTATAAAAATGGCTGGGGTTTGCCGTGCCTTTATGATCACTTGTGCACCTTTGAGACAGTTTTGCTTCTTCTTAATTATTTAGCTGATTCAAATGATTGTCAGTATTTGAACTTAGGAACCTTCATATCCAGTGATGGCTTTAATCTCTGCTGTCTTCAACAGTGCCCTTAAAGACAGCCGTTTTCCACCAATGACAAGGGATGAGCTGCCAAGGCTTTTCTGCTCGGTGTCTCTGCTCACTAACTTTGAAGATGTTTGCGACTATTTGGACTGGGAGGTAAGATTATAGGCATGTTACGTGAAGGTGACTCCTGAGTAGTAGACATTAACAACTGGGTCTATAAAACAAAGCTTTCTATCCATTCTAACACAGAATAAAGCTCCCCGTGGAACAATGAGATATGATTGGCTGTTGTTTTTCTTTCTTTTTTCTTTCTTTTTTTTTTTTTACAGCAGCTATACCCTGTGGTGTTAGAATCTCCAAACTGAATTTGGTGTTCATTTTTATCCTAGCTCACCTAAGCACCCAATAAAGGCTGTTAATAAGTAGTGAGAAGGAGTACCTGGAATCTATTTCTCCCTGTAATTCCATTCCATTCCAGTGCACTATGCTGTAACTGCCACCAAACATTTAGGCAATCAGAGTACACATGTTAGAAAGAAGCAGCAAAAGTCAGCGTAATGTATCACTTGGGGAAAGCAGTTTGTGACAATGGCAGAATATTAGTAAAGTAGGATGAAATAATATGAGTTTATTCCTGGCTATGTTAATATAGACATTTGAAATTACAACAACAGTACTGTTCTAGAGTATGTCTATGCATTGCTATTATCAGAGAAACCTCCATTAATCATATCACTATTCTACTTTGCTATGTGGATTTACTTTGGAGGTTAAAATAGCTAAATGGAGGCTGTGCCTGTATCCCTGAATACCAACTGCGTTCTGGGCAGCATTCTACATGTACAGAGTGGCAAGGTAGGGTCTCTACCTGGATTCAGAGAGACACTTACATATATGGTATGAAGAAACTTGTGGTAAAAGAATGAAACGAGGGAAATGTGTTGGTAAATAGCATCTTCTTACATACCACTTATAAACAAAATTACTGTATCCTTAAAGAGCTTTGCTTTCTACTGATGTTTTCAAAGAATCATTCCTATTGTTACTGAGTCAGCCTTGTAACCAGATCATTGTCTTCACAGTTAATTGGACTTGAATTTTATTTTTGTTTTCTTTATGATTTCTTGAGACTAGAGATAGTTGACTGCACTGAAGTTCACTACTTCTGGGTATATAATATTCTGGAGATCTGTCTAAGGAGATCTCTGATCTGAATTATTTTTGTGACCCCAGAGCTATTTTATAGTTTTTTGCATCAGAAAATGATGACAGTGTCCCCTCTGGGTTTTCTGATTGGCTTTTTGCATCATTATCAGAAAATGAAAACATCCAAGGATCTTTATAAAGGAAGAAACAAAATAATTAAATAACACTTAAACTAGAAAATTTGAAAAGCATCGACCCTTTTATAGAACTGAAATTTCCTACTTTATTTTTTGTTAAGTCTGACATTCGTCATTGATGTCCCCTTTCTTCCCCAATTTCTCCTTCTCTTCTTTCCCCCTATCCATCAACCTTTTTGCTTGTTGCTTAAGATAGTCTCTCAACCATGTTGTCCAGGCTGCCCTTGAACTCAAGATCCTCTTACCATCTACCTTTCCAGTAGCAGGATCACAGGTGTGCTTCACAACACCGTGGGTGTTTTTGTTCTTGTTGTTTTGTTTTAACTTAATGGTTTCAATTAACATCCCGATTTATGAACATTTAGTATGCATGTATGGCGAATTTTTACTGGTTTAGGATTGTTGCTTTCTGTTTTTGTAGCCAAAGTTTAATTTTTGCTCTATAGATTAGAAAATGCAGCGTATATAGTGGTGGCATGGGGAGCAAAATGCGGGGAGGCCTCAGATGAAGGGGATGAACAAGCTACAGAAGCACTTTTTACTCTTACTATAGCCAGTGTGAGCTTAGGTGAACACATTAATATGTCTTATTCATACAGACATGTTTAGTAGTGTATGTATGTTTCATAGGAAAGAAAAAACTGAGGTCCCAACAACCGAGAAATAGGTAAGAATAAGCATAGAGTTAATTACAGCACCTTTACTTCATATCAAGTGCTCTTAACAGCAAAAGTTCAGCTTGCTATGTGGCTTTGATGTTCATAAAATGTGTCTGTTTTCTACGGGGTGGATGGGAAGTACAGCAGTTGAAATATCAGCACTATACATTCTGTCAAGTGTTATTTCTCTTTTGTGGTCACTATCTGCCAGCTTGAATTTCTACAAGACTCTATATTCTTTTGACTTGGTGTTTGGGAGCGTAATATTTGTCTTTTTTAAGTTTTTATTAAAAAATTATTTATATGAGTACACTGTCACCGTCTGCATCCACACAGAAGAGGGCACCAAATCCTATTACAGATGGTTGTGAGCCATCATGTGGTTGCTGGAAATTGAACTCAGGACCTCTGGAAGAGCAGTCAATGCTAGTAACCTCTGAGCCATCTTTCTAGCCCCTAATATTTGTCTTTTTATGTAACCTTCTCTTTTTGATTTAAAACAACACACATGGCTTGGTACTTTTAGAATATCAGCATTTGGAAGTGAATTACACACTGCTAGAATGGCTATGCTAGGAGGAACAGACAGTCTGTTATTTCATCACTGTTTCAAAGAAGACACTGGAAACTCACAAGACAGATATTCTCAAAGAATACCAATTGCATTTTTAACTATGGATTCAAGTTAGATTTAGGTGTACTATTGCAGTTGAAAATGAAATACTGTTCTTTTAGGAAGGAGAGTCTAGATAGTCTAAAGGTTGCCTTTGATAATTAATGAAAACCATTGCTACTTTAAACAGGGTGTTAGAATTGGAAATAAAAGTATTTTTATTTATAAATGGATACAGTTCCACTCCTAGATATATGCCCAAATTAATTAAAGGCATATATTGAGACAAAAACCTAAAGAAGAATGCTCATGCCAGTACTTTTCACAGTAATCAAAAACTGAAAACACAACTGTTTATCAATAGCTCTATCCATATTAGCCATAACCCATGCTATAGCACGCATAAACCTAGGAAACATCATGCTAAATGAAAGAAGCCAGACATGAAATGTCACATACCACATGATGCCACTTATATGAAATATCCAGAATAGACAAATCTCTAGGAAGATTAATGGATGAATGGTTATCAGAATTTGGGAAATTCCTGACTACACACACACACACACACACACACACATACAGACAAAGAGAGAGAGAGAGAGAGAGAGAGAGAGAGAGAGAGAGAGAGAGAGAGAATTCTTAGTAATTTTGATTTATTGAAGAAAACTTAACTATAAAGTATAAAAAAGAAACCTACGTTTCTTATAATCTCACTATCTTGTTTCTGAAGACAGTCAGGAACTTAGTATCAACTATGGCCTCTACGGGCACAGATTAAGCAAATGCAGACAGAATAAGGTTGGAAAACATTATGTGTGTAACAAAAATATATACTTGTCATTGCATTTGAGGATTCTAAACTGTGTTTCTTTACATTATCTGTCTATTGATATATTTGCATGCTTAGTTGTATGTTATTATTATGTAAAAGATGGCATATATTTGCATTTTAGTTAATTATATACTTTTGATCTTTCATTTTTAAAAGTTAGACTATATTATGAAAGTTACAACCTTTTCTTTGAGAAATTTCACACTGTCAAATAATTATATCGCTTTTCCCTAGTTTTAACATAAAACATAGAGTCCTGCGTGTGCTTATACCATAGGGGAAGACAAGATTATTAACAAATTTTAAAGAAAAAATCAGATAGTACATTTGTTATAAGCAGAAGTTGGAATAAGGCCACTGATGACATGTGTTACTTCAGCAGAATCCCTAATTAGATGGATCGTTTAAAGGTATGAAAACTGGGTAATTTAGGGAAAATATTCATTAACTGATGTGTTGTCATATCCACCTGAGAAGCTAAAATGATTGTTCAATGAGGAAAATTACTCCTCCAGGGAGAATTCCAACACAGTCTCCTTTGTGTTTGAACATAAAAACTTATCACTACCACTGTTGTGTGTTCTTCCACTGACAGTGTTATGCTACTTCTAAATGACAGGATGATTGACAGACATGACACTTTAGAAAGAAAGCAAACCTCATGCAGCATGTTGGAACCTTCCAAAATGACACATAGCCTGCAAGTAGAATAGTTCCACTGTTTGACAGTCGTGTTTCTTATAACAATATGATAGAATGTGAGACAAGTGACAATCTGCAGAGTTTGGTGGGTTGATTCTAGGCATGGTCACTTCAGCTGCTAATTTTTAGAAGGAATGAGTTTGTGTTTGGAGCACTTGTATGGCATGTATGCTACTAATGATTTTTCTTTTTTTTTTTTTTTTTTTTTTTGGAATCTAATGTACCATATTGCTGACAGGAGTCAAAATACTTTCTAAATTATAATCAAGCATTTTTTTACTTCTGAGCTTTAGAGGGAAGATCATTTCAAGACATGAAGAGCAGATGTTTTCTAATGTATCCTAAAGCTTAGATCATATTTAGATAAGTTAATGACAGTTGCACGAGCTAGAAGACTTTTTCTTCTTTATCTGACTTTGAAGACAGCTTTTTTTGGGGGGGTTATTTTTAGTATATCACACTTACATAGAACCATCCTATGCTTAATGGAGCTGGCCAGCATGATACTTGCATGACTCAAAAACCTGTCCCTGGACTATTAAAGCTAGACCTTGTGTCTCTAGTCTCTCTCTGTCCCTAATATAACAAAGCATCTGTCACTGTATGTGAGCCTTGAGGACTCCTGCTATTCAGAGAGCTGTACTTCATTTTCAAAAGAACCTCTAATGCACCTCTCTCCAGTGATCATATGCCCATTTCTGATGTATCTGCTTGCAGTTAATAATAGGGCGCTTTTGTAATATCCTTCATGAGAATAAACAGATGAGATGAACAAATTAGCTACTGCCATTACCCCCTTCATATTTTAGAAGCTAATATTTTCCTTTCCACTCTCCTTCACCTGATAAAGGTTTCCTTTTTTTTTTTTTTTTTTTTTGTCCTCTTAATGTACAACTGAAAACAGAGTTCCCATTCATACACAGATGGCTAGCATGACTCACAAAGTCACAAAGCAAAATGACTTCCAGTTGCATGTATACAGTCTGTTTCCCCCTTGATTATTTTTCTGCAACTATGGTGTACATTATGTTCTGTTTTCCTTGTGCATTAAATTTTCTGCCTTTATTGAACATGAGATAAACAACAACAACAACCAATAAAAGAGTCTACCTAGATAAGGAAATTGTTCTTCGTTGTTACTTAGAAGGACGTTGAGATGGAGTGGAGATGCCACTGTGGTTATGGAAACTGAGTCCTTGTCCTGAAGCTCTGCTCTGAGTGCTCTTTGGAGTGCTGTGGACCATGAGGGAAGGAATGATTTGCACTCCCTTGCCATCTACAGAGGATTTCCTAAAGTATCATCAAAGTCTCAGAGAGAACAAGAAGCTTAATGGGGAAGCAAGCAGTAAAGTAACTTCTTTGAAGTGGGTTTACCCCATAAATATTTGCATTATCCATTTGCACCCTTAGTGAATGAACAACAGAGTTTGTTCTCAGGTTTCCTGCCTTCCTGTCTGTATTATTTGGTGGAGGAAGTTTTTCTGTTATTTTTTTCCCTAGAATCGAGACTGCCTTCCTCCCCATTCCCTGGAGGTTCAGTTATAGTTAGTTCTTTCATATGAGGCTTGCGTGTTTCCCTAGCATTTAATTTTTTTCAAAGTGCTGCATTCTGAGGAAAAGGAGACTTGGGTTCTGTGACCTTTCTGGACCTTAGTTTCTATACTAGGAAGTTGAAAGGGTTAGACTAAAGTCTCTTGACAGAGTGTGGTTCTGTGACAGAGTCCTTTTTAAAAAAAATGGCTTCTGTTTCATTTTATATACAGAGAATGAATCAGTCATTTAGAAACCATAAAAAGAGTTCCCTAACTTTTGAAATGGCCATTATCAATGTAAATGTTGGCCAAAAGTGCCAAAGAATCCATTTTTAAACATGCATTCTCCATTCATTTTCACAAGGAATTTTCTTTGGTAACAATTTTCTAAGGTACCAATGCCTATATTTCATTACTGAGTCATTTCCTCCCTGAAGTCAGTATTCTACATCTAAATGTGAGTGCAACCATTGTGGTAGAGAGGTATTATTCATTTTATAAATGGTGCTTTGCTTTACAGAAGGACACAGTATAGTTTCTTTGTTGTCTTCCTCATAGTTTCATGATTAATCTATTTTCATAAATTCAAGCCCCTTATAACTGTTTAGAAACAAATCTCTCATAAACTAAGCTAACTCATACTGAGTCACATTCTCAATGTGCACTTAGAACTTGGATAAGATTTTCTTAGTTTCTTATCAGTCAAACATTTCCTACAGAAATATGTTTAACCAGAGATGCCCTCTCCACCTCAGCATTTGAAGAATAAGCTAAGTCATAGCTCTAGGTTTTCAAAAACATAAATAACTTCAATTTCTTCATATTTAAATTCATGTCCCTTGTCATTTCTTTAAAAATGGTAGGGGTACATTTTTATAATTTTTGATAAAAAAACAAGCTTTTTAATCATTGTCACCTATGTTGCCTGAACTTTTCATGGGAAGCTTCCCTGTGTTCAATTTTTCTGAATGCTTATTGTAATTAGTCATAATATAGAAGTACTTTCCCCATAATTACATTCTGAGCTGTCATTTGCTCACTGTAAACCTCTGAGTAAGAACATTTTCTATCATTGCAAATGATACATTAATATATTTGGCTACATAGCTTTAAAATTTTTTTTAATTGAACAACTATATTTTAGAAAACAAAGATAAGTGTAGATTTTAAAAGCATTTTTGCATAAAAGTATATGAATACATTTTTGTCAGTAGTTGATTTTTTTTAAAGGTTTGATAGCATGCATTAAAATCTTACTAGTTACAATGAGCATAAAGTACATGTAAAACAAGATGTAACCTGGAATTAGTCAAAGTTTTCATGGTGTGTAAAGATTAAGCAGCTGTATAGCTTTTTAATGTACTACTTCATTAATACTGCTTTATTTCAAATCTTAACTGATTCTTCACAAGTTCATAGGGGTTATTAATAGACAGTTCAGGTACTGTAATGTCAAGCTATTAGGTAAAGATACATGTTATATCTGATTTTTGTTAGTGGACTTCTGTGACTAAATTGGCAGGTTCTTATTCCTTATAGATAAGAAGTCTACATCTCCTACATGAATAAAAACTACTACAAAAGCTAAGAACTGGTCCTAAGAGGCTGAACTAATTTGTTGCTAAGCTAAAGTGACTAGTTTACAGAGATTTGAGAGCAAAGCAGCATATATGTATTCTATTCAAGGGAACACTTGTACTTATTGTTACATACCAAGGAAAAGTAATCCATTAGCTGACATAAATGATGAAGGCAGGTTTTTATATTTAGCTACATTAAAATATTACTAGTGTCCAAGTGATGAATTTTATCCCTTTTAATTTATATTCTCCTACAAAACTTCTCAAAAAATATTCAGAGTGCTCTAAGATCCGGATGTGTGATAAATAAAGGCAACTTAAGATGCACACCTTATTGGCTCAGTTCAGAAGAAAAGTATTTTCAAGCCACTAAGTTACATGTTGGTCGTATTAAGAATTGCAGGACAATCACAATGGTTGGTGTTTTAGTCCATGGGAGTTTTGGAGGGTTTGGTTGCTTGATAATGTTGTTCTTCCCATGAGGTTGCAACCCTTTTCAGCTCCTTCAGTCCTTTCTTTAGCACCTTCATTGGGGTCCCCGTGTTCAGTCCGATGGTTAGATGTAAACATGCTCAGCTGTATCTATATGACTCTGGCAGAGCCCCTGAGGAGACATCCATATCTGGTTCCTGCCAGTAAGTACTTCTTGGCATCAGCAATAGTGTTTGGGTTTGGTGGCTGCATATGGGGTGGCTCCCCAGGTAAGGCAGCTTCTGAATGATCTTTTTTTCAACCTCTGCTATTCTATTTGAACTTGTTCTCCCTTCTAAGAAGGACTGAGGCATCCACTTTCTGCTCTTCCTTTTTTTTGAGCTTCATAAGGCCTGTGAATTGTTTCTTGGGTATTCCGAGCTTTCTGGAGTGAGTATCTGCTTATCAGTGAGTGTTCTTTTGTGACTGGTTATATCACTCAGGATAATAATCTCTAGTTCCATCCACTTGACTAGGAATTTCATAAAGTCATTGTTTTTAATAGCTGAGTAGTACTCCATTGTATATATGTACCACAGTTTTTGTATCCATTCCTCTACTGAAGGACATCTGGGTTCTTTCCAGCTTCTGGCTATTATAAATAGGGCTGCTATGAACATTGTGGTGCATGTGTCTTTGTTGTATGTTGGAGCTTCTCTGGGGTATATGCTCAGGAGTACTATTACTGGGTCTTCAGGTAGTACTATGTCCAATTTTCTGAGGAATCGCCAGACTGATTTCCAGAGTGGTTGTTCCAGCTTACAACCCCACCAACAGTGGAGAAGTGTTCCTCTTTCTCCACAACCTCGACAGCATCTGCTGTCATCTGAATTTTTGATCTTAGCCACTCTGACTAGTGTGAGGTGGAATCTCAGGGTTGTTTTGATTTACAATTCCCTGATGAGTAGGGATGTTGAACATTTCTTTAGGTACTTTTCAGCCATTTGGTATTCCTCAGTTAAGAATTTTTTGGTTTGTAGTATTTTCAGATAAAAGAAGCATTGAGTTTTTCCACCTAGAAATATGGGAGATGCGGCTCTGGGTCACATATATGGACCTTCCTGTGCAGCATTTATTTCTGGTCACACAATCTTAGGCTTCTTTCTGGATATGTATGTATGTATATATATCGTGGTCATCATCCATGGAAGCCTTGAAAGAGTTGAAATTGTGCCAAACATCCCTGCTTCTCTCGTTAAGGACTGAGTCCTTTCATTTACTTCAGTGGTACTGGTATATGAAGCCTGGCAGGTGAGATCAGACTTTTGGGAATGGCCTGTATCTGGCTGTGTTGTTAATTACAAAGCATATTTTGCCAAATGATTTCATCCAAAGAAAGCATGCCAAACAGCTTAATTCTCTGACCTCCTGCTATACATTTCTGTATGTTATTCAAGATGAACTCACTGGAAAGGAGTGTGGTGAGCCATGGCCATACTGTTAAAACAAAACAACAACAACAACAACAACAACAACAAAAACATGGGAATTAATGGAACTTGCCCTGACAACTGGCCCTGATAACACCCAAGAAAACTGATTCATATTCTTGGCACCAAATATTATCAGGTGCAGATTTAGTTTCAAAGTTTAGGACTTTGGACATAATTGTAGATCCTAATTGTCAAAGGTTTCATGGATCCCATTCAGTTTAGCTAGCATGAATTTTATAGACAATTATACTTTTGGCCAGATGACTTTTTCTTCATCATGTTTTAACCTATTCAGATTGCCTGTTCCCTGATTAGGCTCACCAGTAAAAGCGGGAGCCTTTTGTAATGCTGCTAATGTATTATAGGACTAGTACTTGTCTTACAGATAGATGACGGTTTATTAAGCTTTGACTATGCAGCTGTAGAGTGCATAACATGGACTATGTATTATAGTAGAGTGGGAGAGAGCACTGTTTTAATGCTCTTAGGTTGAGGGCCACTGCATTAGAGAATAATAATTTTAAGTGAAGCCACATTTCTAACAAGAGGCCAGATAATGAGAATAAATGAAACCTGTAGACAGTCTCAGGGTTCATATCAGCCATTAGTTATAATCTCTTCCACCAAACCTTTTACTATGAAGCAAAATTGATTAATTTGCATGTATCATTTTTTCTGTACCCACATGCTTGTTGATAGAATGAACAAATAGAGAAATGAACAAGAGAGCAAAGATGATGGGGGCTGAGACCCAGTAGACTCGGGGATACATAATCCCTAAACTGGAGAATTGTGATAATATATCTGAGGGGCCATCATTAATCTTGACATGTAATCATTCCAAACAATGTTAAAAACTAAAGACTATAATATCATTAGTAAAAATGACTTGCAATAGAATGGCTCAGAATAAATACAACTTTCTCTTTAGCATGAAATAGAAATCTGTTGAAGTGGTCTTAATGTTCTCTCAGCACACAGAGATGGGTCCCTTTAAATTCCATATCCTCTTATCTATAAGTCTTGCATTTAATTTACTACAACTCTAGTTGATTTATAGCTCTATATAGCAAAAGTACACTCTTGATTAAAACAATATCATAGCAACTAATAGACTTGAAAGCCTTTTTCTCAGACATTCTTATCATTTTAAAACTGACCTGCAGAGTCCCTTGAAGCTAGATTTATAGGACTCTGGTTTTTGCCCACTTGACTATATTTCTGTTAGTAGGGATATATTGCCATTCTTTTCCTATATGCATTCTCTTTTTCCATTCTAAGTAGTTACTAAGATAATTTTAGAGCAGGCTTACTTCAGGGAATATCAATTCTCTATGTAACTGATCGATATCTTACTGATAACTACAACAATAGCTGTGATAACACAGACTAGCAAAGTAACTTAAGGGAGAACACATTTATTTTGGCTTACAATTCCATGGGGCATATAGTCCATTGTAGTGAGGACGGCATAGTTGCAGAAGGATGAGGTTAAAACCTCACAGTGAATCAGCAGTTGGGAAGCAGGCAGATAAAGGCCAAGAACTGTGGAACCAAGCTATGAAACCTCACCTGGCCTCCTATTACTTCTTCCTGTAAGGCTCCACCTTCTAAAGTCACCACCAAGTGTTCATACACAGGAACAGGGAATGCTTTCCACATTCATATGACAACAGTGTTCTTGTCGGTCAAGAAGACTTAGTTTGCAAAGCTTCCATAAGCTGATCAGAATTGGTTGCTTTCCACAGAGCACCAATTTCCACTCTCCTGCTTTGATTCTTCAGTGTATCTGTTTGTTGGCAGCCATGGTCCAAATGTGATGAAAGAGCTATTGCTTAGTGAGTACCAAAGAGAACATTAGTCCCATTCTCCGGATTCTGCTAGTTGAAAATCAAGTTACCCTAGTTTGGACTTCCTAGGTTTGTGGCATTCATTTTGACCAATTAAAGCTGTTGCTTCGCTCAAAGCATTTACTTTGAAATCACCATATTGATAGGAACTTTCAGTTGTACAATCATAGGAACCCAGAAAAGTGTGGTTTTCTTTTCTTTTTTTTTTAAACTTTATTTTAAAAAACAAAGATAAAAAATTTTAAACATTTTTGCA
Source organism: Micromys minutus (assembly GCF_963924665.1). Taxonomy (NCBI): domain Eukaryota; kingdom Metazoa; phylum Chordata; class Mammalia; order Rodentia; family Muridae; genus Micromys; species Micromys minutus. Next base: position 81,971,274 of record NC_137970.1, on the reverse strand, counting down.
TAAATGTATACAAATACAATTGTGTCAGTGCATGGCTTTTTTTTTTCTTTTTTTTAAGGTTTGATACTCTGCCTTAAGGTCTTACTATTTACAATGAGCAAAAGTACATGTAAAACAGGGTGTAACTCGGAATTAGTCAACCTGTTCTTGGTGTGTAAGGATTGAGCATGACTTTTTTGTTGTTGTTTTGTTTTGTTTTGTTTTCTTTTTTTCTTAAACTTCACAGTCTGTGTGAGTTGTTTCTGGGGGAGTGCAAGCCTCTGGGGTTAGCATCCCACTATCAGTGACTGCATATTATGTCTGTTCTTCTGCGACTGGGTTATCTCACTCAGGATGATATTCTCTAGATGCAGCCATTTTCTTAAGAATTTGGTTAAGTCAATGTTTCTGATGGCTGAGTAGTATTCCATTGTGTAAATGTACCACAATTTTTGTATCTATTCATCTACTGAAGGACATCTGGGTTCTTTCCAGCTTCTGGCTATTATAAATAGAGCTGCTATGAACATTGTGGTGCATGTATCTTTGTTGTATATTAAAGTGTCTCTGGGGTAAATGCCCAGAAGTGGAATAGCTGGATCTTCAGGTAGTACTTTGTCCAATTTTCTGAGGAATCGCCAGACTGATTTCCAGAGTGGTTGTATCAGTTTACAACCCCATCAACAGTGGAGAAGTGTTCCTCTTTCTCTGCAACCTCGCCAGCATCTGCTGTCATCTCAGTATTGGATCTTGGCCAATCTGACTGGTGTGAGGTGGAATCTCGGGGTTGTTTTGATTTGCATTTCCCTGATGGCTAAGGATGTGGAGCACTTCCTTAGATGTTTCTCAGCCATTCGATATTCCTCAATTGAGAACGTTTTGTTTAGCTCTGTACCCCATTTTTTAATAGGGTTGTTTGATTCTCTGGTGACTAGCTTTTTGAGTTCTTTGTATACCTTGGATATTAGGCCTGTATCTGATGTGGAGTTGGTAAAGATCTTTTCCCATTCTGTTGGCTGCCGTTTTGTTTTCTTGACAATGTCCTTAGCCTTACAGAAACTTTGCAATCTCATTAAGTCCCATTTGTTAATCTTTGACCTTAGAGCTTGAGCCATTGGTGTTTTGTTCAGAAAATTTTCTCCTGTGCCTATGTGTTCTAAGGTTTTCCCTACTTTCTTATCTAGTAGTTTCAGTGTATCTGGTTTAATGTGGAGATCTTTGATCCACTTACACTTGAGCTTTGTACAAGGAGATAAGAAAGGGTCTATTTTCATTCTTTTGCATGCTGAGTGCCAGTTGGACCAGCACGTGGTTTTCTTTTAAATCAAAGTTGATGCCTGGGCCTTTTCACAATACAAAAGTAAATCAACAATCTTGTTGGTGAGTAAATTTTATTTTGTTCAACGTGTCCTTCATTTTGATGTCATATAAACAGGTTTATGGAGAAACAATTTGTATGCCATACAATTAGTCTATTTTAATTATTAAATTACTAGGATTTAAAAATCTCAGATTTCTATTGAAGAGAAATGTGTTCTATAAAGAAGGGATTTATATATCTAAACTACTCCTCCATCTGATTAATCATTTTTCTCCAATATTTAGGTGTTTGGTTTGTCATACTCCATGGTTGGTTAGTAGAGATTATCTGGCTTAATTAGGGTAATAATCACCATCAGGAGTTGATCCTTTTCCAAACCATACTTGCTGAAACATGAGCTACCCTGCAGTTTTAATAAAGTTTTACCCCTTCCTTACCCAAGACAGTTAAATATTGTTCAGTGTGCAGATAAGAAACCTGTCTCAGAGTTTTGACTAGACATCTTAATAACACCAAAATTATCTTCAATTTTAACATGACAGATTTTTGATAGAGGTAGAGAGTCAAAATTCACTCCTGTGAATGATAGAGCATAAATTACATGTGCTGTGTATTTTGAAAAAACAAATTATGAAGCATCTGATATTGTCACTAATCAGGAAGTTAGTGGTGGTTTTTAAACAGCTGCCTGGTTGCATTTTTAGCAAGAGGAGATTCATAAGAATATTGCTATTGAATAGGTAGAATAGCCACAGGGATACACTTTAATAAAATAACATAGTAATTGTTCAAATGATCTGACAGGCTCAAGGGGTATATGTATTAAGACAATATAAAATCCATTTATCAGGGGACATTTCATACCCTGAAAAACTAAGGGCAGAAATAGCAAAAGTGGTTCTCACTGACATGTTTCTCCTCTAAACCTTAACATATATACACACAGAGAAAGCATTAAAGGCTCTGTCTTCATTCATCTACTGTAAAAAGATGCCTCTGTCCTGGGAATAATGTGTACCTGCTTTACACTTGCGCTCCAGTATGTTAGACAGCCTTATACTGATCCAAGGCAGCTAGAATAGGTAATTGTCCTTTTAAATCTTCATTTTTATTATCAGTGTTTTCAAAGAAGTTAAGAGTTTAGAATAATTTTCTTCAGCTTTGTGCACTATAGTATAAGGGAAATGGACAGCTTCCTTTTGAATTTACACTAATTGAAGGAAAAGCACATTGGTCTTGCTTACAAACAAGAAATAAAACAAAAATATATTAGCAACATATCTTCTTACAGCCAATAGACTTCCCTTTTGGGTATCATCATTTCATACTTTAAAATGTCGCAGTGGTACCTGAGCTAGGATAATAAACTACAAAAATGCCCTGTCCGCTGGTAATTTGAAGTATTTATTGCTGTTACATTGAAGATACTATGCAACATACAGTCCGATTGTTTTCATTCCTTTTTAGGCATTTCTTCTAAGCAGGGTCTCACTAGGTAGTCCAAACCTCTCTGGAGATCATCGTGGAACACCTGTTGGCCTCAAATATATAATCTCTCCTGTTCTGCTTTCCATGTGCACCACCCTGCCAAGTGAATTTTTTAGACTTATCAGACAGTGCTGGTTTGCCCACATGTGAGTTAGTTTTAAAAGCACTAAAGCTTGCAAGAGTCAGCCCAGGAAGTTGCAGGATATAATCTGAAGTTGTGAGTGTGACTACATGGGTTTTTGCTCTAGTTTCCTTATTCCTGGCTGGGAGTTGAAGCCATCGACTATTCTACTCTATTCAGATTATTGGTTTCATATTTGTAAACAAATAGCCTGGCATATATTGGACACCTGCATTTTTTTGCAGGCTCTATTGATAGCATACTACTAGCATTCTAATCCAAAAATCAAAGCCTTGGGAAACAGAAAACGAATATATACTTCTAAAAACAAGGGGAAAGGATTGGGGATGTAGTTCCTGAGCTCTGAAAAAAGTAAAAATAAAAGGAGGGGAAATTGCATTGAAAGTTAAATTATAACCTTTTCTTTCTGTTTCTATGAAGAAGTCTGTACTAATAAAACTGCCAATTTCTTTCAGGTGGGTGTGCATGGCATTAGAATAGAATTCATCAATGAAAAAGGATCAAAACGCACCGCCACCTACCTACCGGAGGTTGCAAAGGAGCAAGGTCATTGTTGTACTTTATTTCATATGATCTAGTGAAGATTTTAAACAAGCTGAAATGCAATCACTGACCTTGCAGTTATGTCTGATAATTGATCAACATCAAATGATAAGAAATGACTCTTCCATCACTGCCAGTGCAGTGTCTGGCTCAGATTGGTCAGTTACTCACATGGAACCTGCAGCTTTGCTGTAATGTGTCTGACAGCATACTCAGAAGTGCATACTTTTAAAATGACACAGCTTTGTAGAAGTTGGGGGTTTCTGTTAGGTAACTCTTGGTTACTATTTGTGACACAGTTTTCTATGCATTAGTGTGTGGTAATTATCATGATGGCATTAACAGACTTTAGGTTAAGAGACAGCCATGTAGTTTGATGTCATTCATTGTTAGTATCTAACAATTCCTATGTGATTGCCATAACTCATTCAGCTAATAGCAAAACTGTGTTACATTAAGATTGGTGGCATTGTGAATACACGAAGTATTGTATGTTTAGTTTATACTTCATAATCAAAAATAATTTTCTTATTTCATATATATCCCACACATCTTTATGAGCCAGTATGGTGACACCAAACAACTTTGCTATAGTATTTTGTCCTTCCTAGCCACTACTAAATTCTACTTCACATTAGCTTAAATGAGTGCTTTTTTTAAAAAATTCTATAGCACTTATCTTTTCAGAAGGCATTTAAAATGTGCTTTTCCCACGTATGCTCATATGGATATGAGAGACATAACAACAGATTTTAATGTGTTCATCCTCAAATGGAAATGTTGATCTTTAAGGTATTCATATAAAGATTTATTTGGATTCCCTTAAAAATGTTAATACTGCAGGATCATTGACTTTATAAAGATACTAGAATAGCATTCATATTAGAAACAATAAAATACCATTGAATATTTCACACATATATAGATTATTGAGCATAGAAGATAACATTAAGATCAGCAATTACTGTAAAATAGGGATTTTAGAGCCCCAAACACTAGTTAGTTGACACAAGTCATATTTTATTTATTTAGGTTTTGCCTCCCTTTTGAAGGTATGAACATTAGAGAAAAGTACAGTAGTTGTGATTTGTTACAGAGACATGACTGAATGGTTTTGTAGACAATTTAAGACATGTGGTGATGGACTTGATTCTATACAAGGATAAAATCTTAGCTCTTCTATACGACTGTTTTTTAGAACCAAAGGAATTGATGGCATTTGGTGACAGGGATAGCTGACCTCTACTATATAGCAATCGTTTTTGTATTTAACCAAAGGTGCTTTTTTTGACATGTGCTAGGCTGATATTTTATCCGATTTCCTCTCCACAGGATGGGACCATATTCAGACCATAGACTCGTTACTGAGAAAAGGAGGATACAAAGCTCCAATTACTAATGAGTTCAGAAAAACCATAAAGCTGACCAGGTACTGGGATGGCATTTTGTAACTAACCAGCACACTTCTAAGGATATGCCTATAACTTTGATTTCTTTTAAGACTCTCGAATTACACTTATTTCTCTTGTTTAAAAAGTGGAAACAAATGGCTGAGCCTACTGAGAGTGGTGGATACAGTGGAAATCTGCTAGGCAATAAAGACTGCACAGTACCCAAGCCCATCCTCCACATCTCTAGCTTCGTGCGATTACTCAGGCTTTGTACAACAAGCCCCCTGAGACTTTAAACTACCTTACTGGAGAAAGTACCAGAATTAGCTATTCACGAGCTTTTGACATTGCATAGCAGAACCCCAGGAATCCAATAAGCAGTCCTAAAATTTAAATTTAACCTTAGAATTTTGGCAGTGATGGGAGTCTACTATGAAAGGTTATTGAAAAACACAATTGAGCTAAACTTGAATGCTAAATAAATGTCATCATAGAATAAAAGGGATACTTACTTAAGGAAAGTATCGAACATTTTAGAAAAATGGGGTACTGTTTCCATTTATTTCGGATCCAGAAAATTGCATTACATGCCCGTAGTTTAAAAAATGAATTGTTCTCAACTCTGCACAGTTAAAAATTTGAGAATGCCCCATTTTTGTTCTTTGCAAGCTTATAGTTGGAGGAGAATAGAAGGGCATGAATAAAAATAATTACTACTATAAGGCAGAATATTATGGATGTGTAGGATCATAATGCTGGGGAAGAAGAGCTCCAGGAAGTCAGTGGGTAACAGACAACTTCAAAGTGGAGGTGGATTTAGGGCTGGGATTGAAGAATGAGTAGACTGTTTGACAGATAGAGAGTAAGGGAGGAAAGGGATTCCCTGAAGATGTGCTGTGAATCAAAGCATGTAGGTGGTGCAGTACAAAGCCAGATTTAAGAAATACAAAGTACTGTGATTTGGCTGGTCTTTCAGTACACCTTGGAAATGTAATTAAGGGAAAAATGTAGTCTAGAAGGTAGATTGAACCAGACCATACAAGGCTTGACATTCCAAGCTAAGTAATTTGGACCTGATTCTATAGGCATTTAATGGCCTTTATAGGTTTTACAAAATGTGCTCTGGGCCAGGTATGGTGTCTTTAATGCCAGCTTTCAGGGAGTAGAGGGAGGTGGATCTCTATGATTTCAAGGCCAGCTTGGTCTACAGAGTCAATTCTGGAACTATTGAAAGAGACCTTAACTTGGGTAGTATAGGATTGGACCAGGTAAATGATGCAGGAACCCATGCTGTTGTCCAAGAACTGTACAGCACTCTGAACAAAATACATTGTGGGTCTTTAACTGGAGCTTTGGCAGCAGGACATGGAGGCTAAGGCAGATAGAAGCATAACTCGGAAGAAATGAAGTACTTCGCCATTATTTTGGGATTAGGGAGGCAAGGTGAAAGGATCAATGTCATCCCTTGGAGAAAAATAAAGAGAGTCCAAGAGAAGACATAGGTTTATATCTCACTCCTGGATTTGAATTATGTCTGCATAAGACTGTCATGTCACTGAAAACGTGTATGTTTGATATTCGTGATACAGCAGAAAGCCTGGAGTAATCTGTGAGCGGGTGAAGCCAAAGCTCTGAGGATCCTAGTGCATGGAGGAGGGCAGAGTGTAAAGTCTAAACTTTGAGTGTTGGAACCTAGGAAAATCCTGCAAGGAGTAGAAGCAACTGTCAAAAAGATAAACCATCTGAGAGCAGGGACAGAAGGAGGGAAAGGTGGAGGTGTATAATCCACGAGCCTACAGAATAAGTGCTATGTGGGAGCATCGTGGAAAGTTCCAAAGAGAATCGTAAAGAGCCTCTGACAGCCATGAAAGGGCAGTGGCAGAACCAAGGGACACTGAGCACCTGATAGAAAAAGAAAGAGACTGAAGGAAGAAAATGTATGTACTCTCTTGAAAAACTGGGCAATGGAAAAATAACTAGATGTAGGCAAAATAAGAGGGCTTCAGTACTGACTTGTAGCATAGAGCAAACCCAGGACATATGAAGAGAGAAAGGAAAAGTAAAGAGAAGAGATGGAAGGTCTCTGATAAAAGTAGCCCAGAGAATAAGATGTATATATGATGGACATACAGACATGATGGTAAAATGTTGCCCACCCCTGTTCCTTCCTGATAACAAAGTAGGTAAATGGGATAATGTCATTCCTGAAGCACTTTAAATAAGGAGTAGGAGAGCAGAATTAGCACTGGATTACTATGTTCTGATCTCAGCTTTGCTACTTACCAACTCTTGACTTTGGGCAACTAATTGCTTCTCTCATGGCTTCTTGTTTCCCACCATATAAAATGATCTCATGGGGCCCTTCTAGCTCTGATAATAGCATGCCATATGTTTCTTAACGTTAACTTTTCTCTTCCCTTACTCCCTTTCAGGTACCGTAGTGAAAAGATGACCTTGAGTTACGCTGAATACCTTGCTCATCGCCAGCATCATCACTTCCAAAATGGCATCGGGCATCCCCTTCCGCCATACAACCATTATTCCTGACACTGAGCCGCACAACCAGTCACTGGGCCTCTCTGCAGACCTCTTCCCGGGAGACCCTACACCTTCTTGGTCTAGCTATCTCTTTTACTGTACCATTTTATGATGATAGTTTCCGTTGCCATGGTGAAGCTTCGATATTGTTAGTTAAGACCATCATGGTAACGGGTAGGACAATGGCATTTGTTAAGAAGATCCTGTTTTATTATTTTAGATCACATACTTTTTGCAGCACATATAGCTTTTGGGGTTTTCTTTCCTTACAATATTAGGTATATTTTTTTGCTTTGCTATCTCAGACAGGTTTCTGTCTTTCTTTGTTCCTTTTTTTTTTCTTTCTTCTTCCTTCTTTTGACTGTGGATGGAAGAAAGTATGCAGTTTTTTGAGGATTTATTAGGTTTGTCTTTAGTATTCTTTGGTAAGATAGTCATTTTTGATAGCTGAGTTGGGGATTAATTCATAACAAATTCAGGTATTTGTATATTACTCTTGAATTTGCCTAAAATTCAATGTACTATGACATCTTAGTATTTGGGTCATGTACACATTTTTTCCCATGGTTAAAATAAGTGAGCTTTAGATTAAGTAGTAAACATTCAGAGGTCCATGATAGGGCTTGTCACAGAGAGCAAGAAACTGCTTATGCCTTCTGTGCTGGTTATTATAGAAGATACTGCCTCATGTTATAGAACCAATTTACAACCTAAAACACTATTTTAAGAAAGCATAAACTACCTTTCAAATGGGCTGCAGAAATCATTTTGAAAGGCAGAATATATTGGGAAGAGATCAGATGCAGAATTTAGTGCCTTTGAGAAGACTATAAGTCAAATTAGGAGGGTTTTAAAAAGGCAATTTAAAGAAATATTCTTATAAAAATTTATTGTTTCTATATAAGAAACAACAGATTACACAAATTCCTTACTCCAAAGTATTTTTTTAGCTAAAAATTTATTTTGAGCAAATAACCAAAAAGACATTTGTCTATTTTGTATTAATTTAAATTTGTTAGCGTTAGGTTTCAATGAGTCATAATTGGCCAGAGACAACTTTAGCTCCTAAGACATGATAAAGATAATCTAGCGAAACAAAAGTTCATACATACTATGATTTCAAATTTGTCTATCACAGAGTCAATGCTCAGTTTCAGAGATATGACAGAGTTTGAATCCCTTTCTGCACTACGGCCTTTTGATAGAAACACATTTCTTGACAGATAGTTAATATGTTAGACCTGTAAAGATGGCATTCAGATATGTTAATTAGAGCCCAACTTATTTACACGGCTATTCTTCCATGGCACAATCAAAGAGAACGTACTGATGCCAATGGGAAAACCTTATGTTTATTCCCAGGAAAACCCATTACGATTCTGGCAAAAGATGGTAGTATATATATATATAGGTATATATAGATATATATATATAGATATATATATATATATATATATATTTGGGAAATATATAATTTTTTCAAACAGGAAGTCATTAGAACAAATGGTAAGTGAAATGCTGCAGAATGTGTATTCTACAACTATGACATACTGCTAATTATTGAAATAGTCAAGCTTATACATTTAATTTCTGTGACAAGTGACAGTCTGGTAGTTCAGAAAATCCTTGTCTAGTTTGTAATTGACTGAATTCGTTCTTCTTGCCATTGGGGCAAAGTACACAGCTTCGATTTCTGATGAGAGTTCTTTGAAGTTTGGTATTTCTTCATCCACAGAATTCACTGTTGACGTAACCATTTTCAGTTATGATGCCTTAACTAAGAAGCCAATTGCTAGCCTGAAAAGCAGTCTCAGTAGCCAGTTCCATTGAATACAGAGAAAACATAAACTGCTGAGCTTTAGAATGGGCTTCTAAGTCCTGTGGTTTCTTTGGGGTAGAGTAGTTTTTCAGTATAAAAGCAAGCGGCTACCTGACATTTTCTTGCCCTTATAGGGAAAGTGAGCACAAGCTGAATGGCATTGTCTGCTACAAAAAAAAAAAAAGAGAGAGAAAGACAGAGACAGAAAAGATAGAGAGAGAGAGAGGGAGAGAGAGAGGGAGAGAGAGAGAGAGAGAGAGAGAGAGAGAGAGAGAGAGAGAGAGAGAGAGAGCATGCAAAGAAAAGAAAAGAAAAAGAAAGAAAGAAAGGGAAAAAGAAAAGCCAATGGAACATAGAAACTGAAGAGACAGACTAGACCAACATTGTTGTGAAATACATCTAATCCATCATCTCATCATTTCAAAGCTCCTCATCCTGGGTGAGCCTATGGCTAGTGTTTTTGTTGTTGTTATTGTTGTTTTTAAAGAAAAGATCTATCACATACATATATGCATGTATGTGTCCATATACTTACACATGCATACATGCATATGTGTGTGTTTATGTATTTAACGGTGCTAATCAATCTTGAGCAGGTCACGTGACTGGTCATGCGGACTCTAAAATCATATCAGATTTTTTAAAAAATCCTTGATATATGCAGATATTATACAGATTTTCTTACCGGTGTAATAATGTTATACTGAAGAATAACCATCCTGCAGGCTTCAAAGGACGAGGTCAGCAATATTTCCCACCATGGCTTGGGGGAAAAGGATAGTTTTGTCTCCTTTTGTATTCAAGTTGATGCACAGTGCATTTTTGTGTCTAAGTAGCTGTTGACTAAAAGACTTTGTAGTGTAAAGGGTGTTACACAAACTATAATGGTGTGCTTCAACCAAACCAATGCTAGGCCCTTTCACTCTTGTTGTATATTACAAAGCTGTTAAATATGTGCTTTGAAATAACTTTGAACATGTGGAAATATGTAGCATGTGTCTTTAACTCAGACAAAGATTCTAATTGCACAAGTTGTGTTCTAGCCAGTTGTGGTTTATTTGTTCAGAAACACAATGTGAATTGTACTCTTTATCACCAGAATATTGTATGAGTTCCGTGATCTTTAAACAGCTCAGAAGTAATACTTGAACTTCATTTGAGTAGCACAAAGTTTACAGAGCCCCTTTTAAATGTTAATAAGTTCCAGTTAAGTTTTCCTTTTTTAAATTTTTTCCTTCTTTTCAAATGCAACTGGGTATTTTCTTGGAAAACAATGTTTATTTAATTTTTGGTCTTTAGCAAAAGGCTTCCACTTCTGGAAGGTTTTGTTGTTCTTAAACAAGGTCAGCCAGGTACCGGATTCTAAAAGAACAGTCCCCCCCCCCCCTCAAGTGGCCTTCTGATTGCACGAATGTGCTACTTTCCTCTCTAATCTCCCCTACCCTGAGGAGGTCAGTGAAAGTGATGGAGGAAGTGCATGGCTTGCTCACCCCTCCCCCTACATCCCACACCTCACCTAGGGTGTCCAATGCAAATGGTTCCATTGCACACACACACACACACACACACACACACACACACACACCACCGGAAGTTTGTATACTGGCCTCTTTTCCTGTCTTCAAATGTGCAAGAATTTGAAACTGTCATCTGGAATAGGTTCCATCTCTTATGTGTGTTAGATCAAACCAAAGAAGCCCCCAGCCATGCCCAAATGCTGCTCCAAAAGCCTGCCTTCCAGTCCTTACAAAAACCTTGCAGGATTAAATGTGTTAACTTTTTTATTTTTGTACAGTTTCTAAGTGATTTTTTGCTAGTGACGTTAAACTGAATTAAGTTTATTTGAGGAGTGTGAGCACCTCCTCCATTTAAATAAACTGGTGACTTTTCCTTTTATTTTTTACAAGTGGAAACCCATTGTGTGCCTCTCGATTTAAGGGTTTCTGATTACATTATTCTTAAGACCAGCATTGATCCTTTATATACAAAGATATGTTTTCCTTGTTTTTTATTACTGTTTCAGAAAAAAATGAACCTTTTATTTTGCTCCAGACCCAGTAACTGCGCTGGTACTTAGACGCACTGAGAAAAAACAAAATAAAACAAACAAACAAAAAATACTTTTGTAAGCACCTCTGACTGCCTTTGTATATCAAAGTTGATTACTTTTGAGATATTTGGATCTAGTTTCTAAGTTATTTTAGTGTTTTATATGTTTCCCAAAATTCCTTTGAATTGGTCACCAGCATAAAAAGTTTTTGGTGATACAATGGTGAGACCTGTAACAAGCAAAAAGCTACCTGGAGTAGCTCCACCCTCCCTTCTTAGTAACCTGGTGTTTTGATTACAGTGAGACATCACGGATTATCTCAAACCCCTTCATTATAACCAGGTCCTCCCTCCTTTCACACTGAATCGCTTACTAGTTTGAAGAAGCTATTGGAAGTGGGCATTTTATATGACATATATGGCTTTAAATATTAAAAATGAACAAAAAGACAAAAATATGAAAAGGTTTATGTGGGTCTGTAAGGTATGGCTGTGGAAAGACATTGTAGTAGTTTTGACACTATTGTTATTACCTTTAAAATCATTTACTGAATAAAATGTTAAAACTGAATCTTTGTTTTCAATTTATTTATTTAACCTGCTTCATGATAGGATGCTAGGCTCAATGGCATGTCTGTGTTTAAAAGCCAGGGTCTTCTGGGCCTCAGGGTGCTCTTCGTAGTCAAGGGTGATCATTCATAGCTGATGAAGGACATTGATAAACTATATAAGAAACACCTGATTAAGTGCAAACTCCTTCTTTTAGCATCAAGCCTTTTTTCAGAGTACAGGTTGGAACCTGAAAAAGTTATTAACCATGGTGGTTACCTAAGGGCTGTACACAGTGGGTATGCTACACACTGAGGCTGAAGACCATGTACTTTGCCAATTCCAGAGTGATCCTTGTGACTCTTCTGGTGACTTCCAGCTTGGGGAAAATGTTTGAGCTTAGGTGTAGGGCAACTGCTGCTGTGACTTTCAAGAGCCAGATAAAAATCTTTCATCAAGAAAGGAAGCACTTGCACTGTGGATCCCTGGCAGCTTCCATATGGGAAGGCTACCAACCAGGTTGTGGACATACCTCTGGCTCTAAATCAGCCCTTGCTGTCATACTTCAGCCTTAGTTGTTACTTGAATATAAACAGTACAATTGCCCCAAAGTCCTAGTTATAGGACTTTGTGCTTATGTCAATCATGATAGCTAAAAATAACCATCTCAAATTCTAAAGGACTATTGTGGTTTGGGCTAGTACTCTATTAAGGCAGCCATAATCTGCTTGTGGTTTATTAATTTTCATCATGCATATTTAATGAGAAAATAGGATTGCCTAATCATTTAGACCATATTAATAGTTTCAGGTTGAATAAAGCAATATAACAGGCCCACAACATTTTTTTCATAGCATCAATGGTGAACTCAATGGTCCGGGCAGATTTCAGTTTCACTAATCACATTGCAGCTCCCTTAAGTTTCAGTATTCCATCTTTAGATTTCATGCCCCACTGACCATCTTTTAAATAGCTCCACCACTTCAGAAGGCAAGTGTGGCTTTGTAGGCTGAGGCACGTTCTCTCTGTTCATGGAACATCACTGACAAGGGTTCCTGCCAGTATGAGACAGAGTTGCTAGTCAGAACTGATGAACAACAGACTGCCCACGCAACATGGCCCCTCCTGCTTTGGCTCTGCCTTTGTGAGCTGAAACCTGTGTGAGTTTGGACCAATTGAATTGATAACTGTCCATCTTTATTTCCCCCCGGGCTTTTCAGTTTCAAGAGGGACCTGAATGGAAGACTTCAGCTAAGAAAAGGTCTTGTTATACTGGGTTGGTTGGTTGGTTGGTTTGCTTTGCTTTGTTTTGGCAACTGTACTAAAGGCACTATCTCCACACCTGAAGCCCCACACACCTGATGGAATTATGTTAAGTACCATTTAGAAACGAGGCTAATTTTGCCAAAAAAGCTTGGATGTCATCTCTTTAAGATGATGCTTTAAGAGTGGAGGTATAGTTCAGTCACAAAATTCTTGTTCAACAAGTGTGAGGCCTTGGATTTAATCCCTAGCACCACCAGGAAAAATGGCTATGTAACAGTATACAGATTCCTTATCTGTGGAAAAACATGCCAAGTCTTTGGATGCCTGAAACCTGACAGTAGAAAACCCCACTATACACTATTTTGCCTATAAATGCCTATAATATAGCATAATTTATAAATTAGGCACAATAAGACATTAATAAATCGTAATAGGTGCAATATGGTGCTGTATTACAATTGACAACATCACTAGTCTTTTCTTTCATTTATTTTGGCAATTGGGTGTCCAATATTTACAACGGTGCTTTAGCATGTTCAAGCAGTTTTAGTGTGAGGAAGTCTTTGCAAACTGAGTTGCCTATTCTCTGACACTGAGCTTCCAGAGCACTGGGTGACCATAAAACTTCATTTAACCGGTTAAATTCTTTCATTTTTGCATGAATATTCTTTAACAACATCATCAATGACTTGTGGCATATATTAGGTACATTTATAGAGAACTAAAATGATAATTTCTATACCTCCTGGGAGTTTATTTTTAATATAAGATAAAGGTTGCAGATAAATACAGAGGACATTCTGTCCTTCCTTTGTAAGCCAATGAAGGCATTATTGAGTACTGATTTGCAGAATCTTCTGCATTGGACGCCAGGCGACCACCATCAGCTGATCACAGTGTATACAAGGATTTACTACTCGGTGCACATTACAGGGAGTGAGGGACCAGCTTGTAAGATATTCTTCCACCACAAAGAGAAGGAAGGGTAGAAATCAAAGGAAAAGGGTTCTCTTTGAACATCCCAGGTAGTTAACACATACATTGTTTAGAGACTTAAGGTTTTTAGTTACTTTATTAGACCTGATTTCTCAGTGTGGATATCTCATATGGGCAGGAAGCCTGTGGTAGGTGGGGGCTTCATTAATGGCTGTGCCTCTAAGATCAGAGAATGCTAGGACCCTTGGTTAAAGACTGATCATAGCCACATATTCTCCTCGCTTCCCTTTTTCTGAAGTTCCTGTTGAGTAATTAAAATCACTTCTGTTAAATGAGCATGGTTGGCTCAATAAGCCAAGGGCAAGTTTATAGATCAGGAGGATGGAAACTCCTTTAAAGCTAGGCAGTGCTGGCCATGGTGAGGAATAACAATTAGAATAACCAATAAGTAGATCCTTGATGTGGAGTCGCCACCCAAGGCTTGTCACACAGCATCACTAGTCTTAAATTTGTGACCATTATTAAGTAAAATAAGGGCTCTGTGAACCCAAATACTGCAGTAGTACAATTTTCAATCTGATTATAACATGACTGTTAAGTAGCTAGTGGGTAGGTACAGAAGATACAGTAGACAAAGGGAGCGCTCAAACCCTGAATGAGAATGTCAGATTTCTTCATACTGCCCCCAACAGTCCAATTGAAAACACGAGTACTCGTTTATTTCTGGAAACTTCCATTTAATATTGTCTGACCACGGTTGCCTGTGGGTATGTGATATCACAGAAGGTGACTGGAAACTCCATAATGGTCTGTGGGTACTATTTATCTCCAAGCCTTTAAGTGGGAGCACTCAAGAACTGTGAGAGGACAGACATGTGCTTAATTGTAAACAGGTGTGGACCTGTAGTTGCAGGTTTTCATCGTGGCCACTGATTATTTATTTACAGAGGGTAATAAGAGGTTGTCTACGTTTTTTTTGCTCATCAACTGCTGAGGCATCCTTGAGCTCTTCTTGCTCCCTTTCCAACATATCTAGGTCATAAGAAAGGTGCCTAATTCGTCCAACCATTAGTCTCCTTTCAAAGTGGAAGAAGAAGCTTTTTTTTTTTTTAAAGCAAAATCACAGTTGTCATTTCTCTATGTTAAAAATAGTCGTAAAGTGGCATTGCGTCGCTCTAGAGTACAAATGGGTGCCAGTTTGCTCATAATGTTAAGAACAATACAATTGTGATTGGGGAGAGGAATGGCAGTTGTAGTTAGTTTCAAGATTCTATATTTTAGTTTGGCTGGGCAGCAGCAAGAAGGCTTTAATTTGCACAAAGAAAAAGCATGATGCAGACATACAGTCTTATAGCAGTAGGTCCATATCAGCCTAATCTATTAAAGCCTAGTACAGCTACAACCTTCTGAACCAATGAGTCGAAGCTTACAAAAAGTTCCAGCAGGAAGAAGCATCGCCCCCATGCTTGAGCAGAAATGAGTCAACTTACTTCTGCTGACTCCCCAGTGGCTACCTTGCTAGATGTAACATATGAGGTGTCCATGAGCTGTTCTCCTCAGATTCTTTTTATTACATTTTAAAAGTAGCATATACTTACATTCACATGTGTGTTTGAATGATGTTTATGGAAAACTGGAACACTTACAATAACCCAAGGATCTCACGGGACAACCCAAAGATGACTGCTGGAGTCCCAACTGCGAGTTATTTTGGGAACCACTAGGAAGCCTTCATTAGATGAAATGATTGCTGTTTTTGGCCTTTTCCTCCCAAATGTCAGGCTCAATGTGATCCATCAATATTTATTGAGTGCCTGTGGCCTCAGAGTCATGGTGCTTTGCTTGATCGCAGAATGAATATCATGTAATTGCAGAAGACAAATTAATAATCTGGACTGAGACTTGGGGGGAGGAAGCATACAAGTTAATTCTTGTTACAGAAACTTCTTCAGACACCAGGCAGCACTGGCTTTTCTAAATGGCTTCCACCTCAGAACGAGATTAAAATGGCGGTTTAATTTCTGGCCCAATCACATGTCAGTGCGGTATAGCACAAATAATGATTTGTGAGTGGAACCAGGTATTGTTCCCTATCTTCTACACGTGGCTATATTGATCCCTAGGAGAAATGCACAAGGTCTCCAGGATCATGCGAGAACAAGGTTTATGGACATGCAGAATGGTATTTAGAAACTGATAATCATGTTCCTTTCTGTGAACCTGCCCTCTGAGAGGCTCGTGGCTCTTCCTGGCACCAAGAAAGAGGATAGAGATAGGAGGAGACAGAGTATGGGCCATTTGCTCCGAGAGACTGCAAAAGGGTCAGAGATGAAAGTGCATCCAGCAAGATTCCTAGTCAAATCCTGATCCCAAAGGAGGCAAAAATCCCTTCATGGGCTAGTAGGAAAGGAAGAATAACAGGTGAACAGCAAGGAAAGGAAGATCAGGGTAACTTTATGAATCACCTGGTACGTAGGAAGGGCAAGGAGGCAAAATTGTGTTGGAGCTATTTTGAGACAGGAAGCATAGCAATTCTGTAAATGCCATTTGAACTGACAGCTGCTGAGTTCTGGCCACTGAGTGAATATCACATGGATCAGAAACTGGAAATATTTGTATCACTTTATGTAAATTATCTATTTCCTCTTAAATGGCATTCTGGAATGATCCACAATGGTACATATACACTGTGGGTCTCAGCATAGGACATGGTTGGAACTTGGCCAGATAGCTGGAAGAAACATAATACAGCCCCACTCAAGCAAAACGTGGCAGAATATAAGGGGAGTGGCCTGAACTGGAAGAAGTGGGAAGCCCATGGGAAAAAAAGACTATTTCTTAGTGTGTGTGTGTGTGTGTGTGTGTGTGTGTGTGTATGTGTGTGTGTGTGTGTCCATGTGCATGCTCGAACAGGGGTATCAGTATAGAGATCCACAGAGGCTAGAGGTGTCAGATCCCATTGAACTGCAGATACTGAGGTTAGGAACCACTAGATACAGGTGCTGGATTCTCTGGAAGAGCAGCACACACTTTTTACCATTGAGCCCTCTGTCCAGGCCCCACACCCCATCTCTTTGAGGAACAGGGCTGGTGTGAGTGATACAAACATTTCCCTACACTCTCTGTACTTCAACCATCCAAGGGAATTACAGGAACTCTTCATAGAGGCATTGGAATGTTGTGGCACATGCCTCAACAATGGCCTCTTTACCAGAAACACAGTCAAGGGCAAAAGTGTGTGGCCTTCAGTACTAGTGTAAGTGAAGTCATGTGCCTTGGTGATTTGGATCTTCTTTGTCTTACCTAGCATATGTGGTAATAGCACTTCTAAGAGGGGCCATTCTAGAACCATTTGTTCAGGTAGAATGGATTGTTCTTCTTCAGGAGATTTGCTTTTCTCTACTCCAGCAGAATCTGCAACCTTGAAGAAGGTCAAATACTGGCATTGTCTGGGGAAGTGTGGGCAACTCTTTTTACTCTGTGGACAGTTATATCAGAAGGTTGTGTGAGGTTACACAGAGCACTTGAGAGTAAAAAAGAAACTGCTTAATTCTCTTTTATTGGACATTTTCTTTTATTAAGGTAAAATTCAAATTGTATACAATTTACCAGTTGATAGTGTACATTCTCAGTGCATTTAGTGTCTTTGGTATTTTATAGCCACCAGCTTTCAATATCAGAACACATTTGCATCACTAGGTAGGCATATCAACAGTCCTATACAAGATTCTGTGTGCATGCATTTTCATTTCTCAGAAATATACACTTAGGCCTTTGTTAAAGTTAAAGCCATTTTAGGAGAGGTGAAGTGGTATGTCAATATTATGGTTTAGGTAAGTGTTCCCCAAATGTCTATGTGTCAAGTCCCCAGCCTATGACACTATCGGGAACTGGTGAAACAAGAGGCTAGGACCGAGAGAGAGAGAAGTCTATTGAGTCAGACATTTTCTGAAGGGGGTAGGTGTTGGGACCCTAGCTCCTTGCCATCTGCCTTTTCATCCAGCTGCCATGAAATTCGCACCTTTTCCCACTACTGGCTCTCACTGACCATGATGTAGAGGCCAAGCCACTAAGGTGTCCTACAGCTATGAACCAATGGACAGTTACTTTCTTGTAAATCTAGTTTCTTTTGTATCTGTTGGTATTTGGGAGGCTTTGTTGTTGTTGTTTGTTTGTTTGTTTGTTTGTTTTTGAAACAGGGCAGGGTCTCACTTAAAATGGAGGCCAGCCTGGAACTCATGAAACTCTGGCTCCCACATCACTTCTGGATGTGTACGACCATACCCAGTTCCATTATGGTTTGCATTTGCACTTCTTTGATGACTAGGGATGTAGAATGATTTTTGGATATGGTGTATCTTTGGGGAAAGTCTCTGTTGTTGAAGTTCTTTGCTCTGTTCTTAATTGGACAATTTGAGTTTTAAGTCTTTCTTTCTTTGTTCGTTTGTTTGCTATCAAATCATAAGAATTCTTTACACAGTCAGGATATTAAGCCTTTATCCAAATTGATTTTAAATTGCTGCCTTGTCCCTTTTCTATGAAACCTAAGAACTCATTGCCAAAACAGAGATCATAAAAATTTACCCTATTCATTTTCCTGATCATCTGTGGATTGGTTTAGCCTTTACAATGAAGGATTTGATGTGTTGAGCTAATTTTTGTATGAGTATGAGGTTCAAATGTCATTGTTTTGCATTTGGTTACATGGCTGGCCCAATGCCATTTTCTCCCACAGAACAGTCTGGGCCTCTTTGCTGAAATTCAATTGATATGAAGGTTTAGGATTATTTCTGGATTATTTTGATTGTTTTCCATTGGTTTATCTTTATTCTAGTGCTTCATCCCCTTGACTATAGATACCTTTAGAATAAGTTTCGAAACACGATATTTCTCTTTTTCAACATTTTTTCAATGTCCTTTCAAACAGTCAAGACTCTGAGAATCTCTATATCAATCTGGGGATTAACATGTCCATCTTGAAGAGAAACAGGCTGTGGAAACTTTAAGAGGAACAGTAGCTAGCTTTGGAGACTGTCGCCATCTTACTATTTCCCCAGTGTTCTAACAGGTTAGTTATATTTTATATACATTTTTGAGCAATATTTTGTTGTTTGCTATGGTCAAATCATTTACCTCCTTGATTACATTTACCCCTGGTTTTTAAAAATTCCTTTATATGCAATCATAAGTAGATTTTCTTCATTTCCAAATTGTTCATTACAGGCGTACAGAAGCACAACTAATTTTCATGTGTTGCTTTTTATATCCTGCAAACTTGCTGAATTTAATTATTGACTCAGGCAATTGAGTGTATATGTTGTATTGGATTTCATTTATATATTACTATGATCCTGCTGGCATATAAATAGCTGTTGCTTTTCCTCCTGTGTGTATCCTTGCTCACTTTCATGTGAGTGCATGTCGGAGGACAACAAGGTGTCAACCTCAGAACCTTTGATACAGGGTCTCTCATTGGCCCAAAGATCAGCAATTAAAGTTAAACTAGCTGACCAGTGAGCTCCAGGGATCTCCTGTCTCCACTTCCCCAGTACCAAGACTGGAAGCATGTATGCCCCGTGCCTGGCATTTTTACACAGATTCTGTGGTCTGAATGCTTGAGTGATGAGTGCCTTAGTGGCCAAACCATATTCTCAGTCCCTACCTTTTCTGCTATTTCCAAATTATATGTCTTTCCTTCTTTTTTTCCATTATAGATTCATTTTTATTATTCTTTGTATGCACTGTACCCTGATCATTTCCTCCCCTACCACTCCCCCAACCACCAGTTAGACCCCTTAATACTTCTCCTTCCCAGCTCTATACATTACAATGTAATTCTCCCCACCACACATAAAAATGGAATCATGTTTGCAGAGAAATGGCTTCAAGTGGACAATTAAATCTGGCTAAGAAAGGAAAATGTCACATTTTAATTTCCATTTCTCTAATTTACAGCTATATATGTGTGTGTGTGTGTGTGTGTGTGTGTGTGTGTGTACACAAACACACATAGTAATGTGGTATATTTATATATCATGATAGTAGAAACAAAACTGTCTTGGGGAACAAAGACTTGCTCAACTACTCTGGCTAGAATTCCAAGTACTATGTTGATGGCAGAGGTATAATACACTGGTCTCGTTCCTGATCGTAGGAGAAAACCTTTCAATCTTTTGTTGAACAAGGGAAAAACAGCATCCTCTCACCAGTAGCAGAAAAGGCATCTGACAATAGTCAACACTTTCATAATGAAAACACATGGCAAATTCAAAATGGAAGACAAATTCTTTGCCATGATAAAAACTACTAATAACAAAGAATACCATCCACCTCTATGTTGGAGGCTCTAATGTATCCATATTTTGAATTCCTATATCTTCACTATTAATTATTCTTATCAATAAAATGCACTTTGTTTTATTATATCTTTTTTACTCATAAACTAATTGTTCCATAGTAGTGTAGCTACCACTCCAGTTTCATTGTGGTTATTATTTGTGTGGAAGTATTTTTTTAAGTGACTGAATGTATGTATGTGCATGCCAAACATGGGCAGGCACCTTCAGAGGACAGAAGTGTCAGATTTCTTGGAGCTGGAATTGCAGTTGGTTTTGAGCTACGAAGCAAACTCAGATGGTTCTGGCAGAATGTGACATACCCCTAAACGCGGAGCCATCTCTCCAACCCTGGAGGCCAATATCTGTGTTTTAGTTGGTGGGTTTCATTTCACCTATATTTAAAGTGAGCAATGATAATTAAATAGTTCTGCCATTGTGTAATTTTTCTATTTATCTTTATGGGGTTTTTGTTTGTCTCTCTCTTTTTCTGTTACTACATTGGATGTGGTTTTTATTTTTGCAGTATAGTCCTTTGATTCCTTCCTTGTTTCATTTTTCCATATTTTTTAGTTATTTTATTATTGATTATCATGGGAATATATTTACTATAATCATTCCTTCCCAATTTTTCCTTCAAAACATATTTTATTGTTTAGAATAGTTTTGGTTTCACTGCAAAATTGAACAGAAAGCCCCCCTTACCCCATCACCATCTCCCTTACTATCAGCATCCTGTGTGAGAATGATACATTTGCAACAACTGATGGAACTACATTTCCACATACTTATTAGCCAGTCTGTAGTTTACATCAGGGTATACTGTTGGTTTTGTGTAACCTGTAGGTTTGACAAGTGTACTGGGAAGTGTGTCCACCATTAAATCAGCATATGAAATGACTTCACTATATGAAGTATCCCTTGTTTGGCATAATCATACACACAACCATAAATATTAAGGCACAACTTTTCATGATCACTCCTTTATAACAATAATAAGACAACACTGATCAAATGCTTCCTATAAACTAAAAAATCATATTATCTATTTTACAAAGTAAGAATGATATGCCCCTTATATATGGGTACTTAACATGGAAAAGCCAGGGTTCAAATCAAGCTTGCTGGGCTCCAGAGACTGAGATGTATAGTACTCTTCATCTTGATGAAGATGATGGTGAGGATGATGGCAGTTATGGTGGTGGTGATGGTAGTGGTGATGCTTAGCGCTGATTGAAGAAGCAGTTCTTACAATATGCTGTGAGACAGTACACCAGCTGTTTTATGTACTAGAGAACACTCTGAAGTGGGTACTGTTCCAGTTTCCTTGGAGATAACCAAACTGAGGCTCAGATAGGGCAAGACAACAGCCTTCTTTAAATGCAGAGAATCTACTGAGTGGAGAGCAGTGACTGTCATTAGGGACCTACTGTTGATGACCCACCATCTCTCTTGATGAATGGAAATAGTAAAAGGTATAGGACTTTCCATTCCTGAAAATGAGTTGGTTAGTCTGGTTTAGTAAGATCAAATGCACGCAGCTGACTTATGGCTACTTTTTCTTTTCCAAGGACTCTAGGTGTGTCTGAAAGCTGGGCTTTACCACAGGCAAAGGCAACTCTATCTCAGCCATGGTTACGGTCTTTCTAGTCAGGGAAGAACTGCTCCCAGGCTTGTGGGGACATGACTAGTGCTCAGAAATAGCCCCCTAATCGGCCTCATCAGCTTTGAAGGAGGCCACAGGAGGAGGGGCCTAAGTAGGCCAACACTTTAACCCAGTTATGTGAGGGCAACTCTAATCCAGGATGATCAGATCTTGCTAAACCCTCTAAGGGGGAAAATGTCCAAAAGCTGTTTCTTCACTCCAAGTATCCCAGGTTGGCTACAGACACACCTTTCTCCTTATGACTTGATGGTAAAAAAGGGACAAGCTTGTGAGGCAGCCAGGACTGAGAGAAGGCTGTTAGCAGTTGCCAAGTGTTCAGACTGTTGGAAATACCCAGGGTTCAAGCTGCCTTTTTTTGCTTTTCCTTGAAAGAGCCACTAGCTCCCCTTCCTCTACCTTGAAAAGCCAGGAAATCATGGCCTTCCTCTGTGTGGGCAGGACAAACTTACATCAACTGAGCAGGTTCTGCACAGACTAGGCTCCCCCTCCTTTCTGTACCCACTGTTACCAGCTCACCTCGTGTCTGGCATTGACTAACCTTAAAATTCCTTGGGGAACCACATTGAGCTGTCTTTTGAGGCTGTGGCTGAGAAACAAAACATAAGAAAACAACAAAAACAAACAAACAAAAGGCTTTTGGAGCTGGCCTGGTCTGGCCTCCTGCCTTGGCACAGCTGTCTTCCTAAAGCAGGTGCACTTGGTCTCCTAACTGTTGTGACCTACAAACCACCTGTTCTGGGAGACAGTTCAACAGAGTGAAACCCCCAGACAAGCCGAAAACTTGTCTGGCCTCATGGGTGCTGGTAGAGAAAGAAAACAGTCTTAGGTTTATGTGCCCTTTCATTAACATGGAGTCTTGCTATGTAGCCTAGGCTGTCTCCCCAACTTACAAATCCTCCTGCCTCAGTATCCCAAGTGAGAGGATCCCAAGTACTGGGATTTTAGTCTTGGGCTATGACATCTAGCCAGGGCAAAGTGTAAAAGTGAAGTTCCATGCTAAAAGTGTGTTTATTGTTTTTCACGTATGGGTTTTCTGTAACAGGAAGGTAACTTCTGTGAAGGAGGAGGGAAGTGGAAACAATCAGTATTTAAAGTAACACTAAAGCGCTTTAGTCTCTAAGATGTCTCTTATTTTAGACCACTGAAAGAGAAAGGGGTGGCATATCATTGACCATAAGGTATATTCAGCATTATAGGGATATTAAGACATGACAAAATAGAAAATTCCAATAAGAAACGAAGATACCACCTCTTCTACATACACCACAGTCCCACAGACTTCCACAACATGGCACATAAAGGCACAGCGGGTGAGTGCAGAAAAGCTTAGGAGCTGCTAATGGCTACTCTGAGGACAAGCTATATGATGAACTGGAGAGGCCAACTACTCTGGCCCCTATCTCTCATCCCCAGAAAGGGCCCTCTAAGGTACTTCCTCAGAATCTATGAAGTGTGGGAGAATGATTTCTGTCTGGAGGAAGGAAGAGCTACAATTGTACCAGTAATGTTCACTCCCTTAAGTTGGATTTAGCTGTTATTCTGTGCCTTTTAGATGTCTTAAAAGGTTTTATAAAAGCACTGGTATAGACTGTCAGGTCAAAGAGATGACTCAGACCCGAGAAGCTTAAAGTAAGAACAACAACAACAGAAAAGTTTGCTTGGAATTATGGGCCTGAGTCAGGCCTCAGCATTGATGTTCTTAATCACCAACCCTCAGCCCCCTGCCAGTGCCCACTCAGGCCATAAATACTTAGCATTTATGAACCTGTCCACTCTGGCACAATGGCCGAAAATGTATAGGCCTGGGTTCCCATGAGGCATAATGCTGGGGGAGGGGCGCAGGATGTTTGTGAAAAATGAAATAGGAAAGAGGTGCTCTTGGCTGTTAGGGAAGAAGAAACTGAAGACAGAGCAGAGGCAGGGTAGTACTACCTCTGAAAGCCCCTGGGGAAAATGAGGTAAAAGACCAAAGTTGGCAGGGAAAGCTGGTAGCTGGTACAGAGGTGGGGCTGGGATTGAGCTGAATGAACAGCAGACTAGTTTGATGGTTCATGCTATTGCCCTTAGACCCTGGCAGAGATAGGCAGTGCCCATCTTTTTTTACTGAGATGTGCCTTGTAAGATGCTGGGAATCCTAGCCATCTGATACACAAGGAGTCCCTGGATCAAGGTTAGGGAGTCTGCTATGGAAGGTGTCTACTGTAAGCTTGACCAGTAACTCCTACTGCCTTTCTGGAAGGCTTAGCAGCCCCTCAGTCCAGTAACTTGGCTATCTTAGGGAGACTATCTCAACACTGCACTGGAAGGGACCAGCCATACTGACTTTGAATGAGACTTTCTCCTGTCTGCTGAACCTGGAGCTCACCCTTTGTTCAGTTAGGCTGGTAGGAAGGTGATCCCCAGGAAAGCTTGTCTCATTCTCACCAGTGCTGGGGTTACGGGGCCATCTAGCCAAGCCTGGCTTTTTTACATGGATGCTAGCGATGGGAACTCAGGTCCTCATGTTTTTACAGCAAGCACTCACCCACTGAGTTATCTCCCCACACCTTTCCTCCTTTTTCTCTGACAGCTGGGTCCCTAAGCCATGGTCTCCCCAGCGATCTACTATACCAAAAGAGCAGCTGAGCCCAGGATGAGCATCTAATAGTACTAGTTTCTAGATCCTTGCTTATTCCTGAGCCTCACTTGACTGGGGTTGTTCCCGTATGCATGAATCACATTGCCAGCCAACTTCCAGAGCATCCAGTGGGGAGTATTTCAGGAAAATATGGAGAGGCATTACATATGGAGGCCTATCACACAGTTGTAGCTATTGCTTTGCGGAGTGAGAACCTGAACAGCAAATACAGAAATAACCATGCTAGTTACTTCTAGTCTAGGACAGGAAGGTCCTGCATGCTTCCCAGCTCATGCCTGGCCGATTGGGGGTCTGTGCAGTGGTGGGGGGAGGCGTAGGAGGGGATGCGCCGGTTCTGTCACTTTGCCTCCCTTCTAGAAGTGACAGCATCAGCGTGACAGGCAGAGGACCTTTGATAAGCACAGCTGGCTGTTCCCAAAGAACACCATTATCTTGTTCATTCTTCTCCAAGGACAATCTGACCCAGCATGGACACTGGTAACTTCAAGGACATCTGAAGGCTGTGGGCCAGGAGTCAACATGTTTCCAAGTAGCATTCTTTCTTGGGTATATGGGGCAGGAAGGTCTGTGTGTGTGCGTGTGTGTGTGTGTGTGTGTGTGTGTGTGTGTGTGTGTGTGTGTGTGTGTGTACATGTGTGTGTGTGTGCGCACGTGTGTGTGTGTGTGTGTGTATATGTGTGCGTGTGTGTGTGTGCATGTGTGTGTGTGTGTGTGTGTGTACATGTGCTCACACACATTTGTCTTCCATAAGAGTTCAGAAATGAATGACCTTCTTCTATTTTCTCTTGTCCCTATATTTTTTGAACAAGGTCTCTTCCTAAACCCAGAGGTCACACTAACTGGCCAGCAAGGGTTTAAAGTTCATGCTGCTGTACTTGATTTTGTACTGGTGATTCAAACTCTGGGGCTCTTGCTTATTGAACACTTTACTTACTGAGCCATATCCAGAGCCTCAAGATTACATTGCCAACCTCAGCCATCTAGCCTAGCTTACCATAGTGAATAGAAAGTCTATGTCCCTTAAGATTCCCTTAGAATGAGTGGCCTGGTGGGTCTCAGGAACCTTGGTGGAAGTAAGCAGTATATGGGAAATCAAGGCCAAGTCACTGTTCTTCTGTCCATGGGACCAAGCTGTGCTAAGAGCCCAGCTGCCTTGGCTTGGGTGGTGGTTGACTACTATATGATACATAAAGCCACCAAATGACCTCTTTTGTCTACTTTGCAAAACCTTCTTGAGAGTTCTGAGAAGCAAGGCCAGGACTCCCAAATTCTCATAAATCTTTTAATAACAGTAAATGAAGAAAACATTGTAACAATAAGTCCCATGGGGAGGGTTCCTTTTCATTCAGGAATCTTCAACAGCAGAAACACCTGAGGCTAAGATTCAAAATGCTAAGTACACAAATTAAGGACCATTTATTTCCAAAAGGTGGCTGCAGAAACCACATCATTACAATCAAAGGGGTCTTACAAAACAGAGAAAGCACATTACAAAAACACCCAAAGAGGGGAGGTAGACTGGAGGGGGTGGGGAAGAATGCCCCAGAAGCAGCCTGACAAAGAGGCTCGATTTTGCTGCCATCTAGGGAGTTCAGAGACTGGCTCTCAGAAGAGCCCTGCGCAGGAGGGTGACAGTACTCGGCAGTCTCAGCTTGAGAAGAAGGATGGAGGACAGGCTTTCACCCATGCCCCAGAAGAAATAACTGTACACCATTCAGTCCTGTTCCCTTCGCTACAATTACATCAAATAAATGAAGAATGCTTTCAAATCTAACATAACGTTGACACCAAAATAAATCAAGAATTTTCCAAAACATCATCTTCTGCTTCAAAGGACTTTTGTTTTTGATTTGTTTTTCATTGAGTAAGGATGGGCGTCTGCTCAGTGCCATGAGTGGCAAATCAGTGTACAAAAGTGTCACAAACAAGAGCAGCAGCAAGTACCTTGGTCTTCCTGTACACAGTGAACTCGAGGCATATACCAGAGGAAGACTGACTCTAATGCACTTTTACCTCAGAGATGGCTGGACCAGGAGACAGGACGCTCCTTCCTAGTCTGGGCACTTCCCAAGTTGCTGGAGAGGCCTGTTCTTGGCTCACTAAAACCAGACACAGTGTCTTGTCCAACAGCATCAGAATTCCTCCTTTCCTCACCCCATCCCCACCCCCGGCCTCCCTTATAGTAGAAACCATTAAGAAGCCCTTGTCCCAAAGAGGACAGGTGACAGAATTCCCAGGGAAATCTTTTTGACAGCAGGAAAGTTAAACAGGGCCCTTTACCATGTCCTGAACACCCAACCCCAGTTCCATGACAAACTTGCATCACAAAACACTGAATCAGCCATAATCACACATAGCAAACCCCTGACAGAGGCTACATCAAAAGGGATACTGACAGGTAGGCTGAGGAGCCATAGAATAACCAACCCTACTTAGCCCTCATAGACCACCCCAACAGGTACAAAGAAGTCCACAAAAAGACAGAAGACAGACTTTGAGAGGCAGAGGTGGTGGCTCCACAACCCTACAGCGTGTCACAGGATGACAGAAGAACATGCTGCTAGGCTTCTGAGAAGACGTTGGGCCAAGTCTTATATATACACAAGACCAAATACTGGGGAGGGGGTGAAGGAAGGACCTACAAACAGAGAAGCTGGCTTAGCCAACTGCACCTGTTGATGCAGCCCCCTCACCACCGACAATGAGGGCTTGAAGATACACTGTTCCCTCTCAATAGCCACTTCTCTGAGCACTGTTGCACAGGCACAGAGTGCACAGATGCTGGCAGAACACATTTGGCCAAGGTGGTAAGGGAACTACAGCCCCGAGGAGAAGCTGCAAAGTCAGGGCAAACTGTCTTCTCTGTCCCTGTACTATAGACAGTAGAGGGTAGGCTGCTGGACAGACCTAGAGACAACTCCCACAGCAAAGTCCTAAGAGCCTATGCAGGCTACCTCTTTCCATGTAGGTTTGGACCAAGTTACGAGTGAGATATACAGACAGTGAAGTGGTTCCCTGTTCTCCAACATCTCAAACCCAGGCTGACTCTTCCTATGGAGTCCATTGAAGGAACGACAATCTGTTTCATTTAGCTTCCTTATGCATTAGCCAACCTAGGCCCCTGCATGCCCTCTTCACTTCCTCCTTCCTGACAGGTATGTGTGACTCTGGCTTGGCCATGCCAGGCAACATGGCTTTGAATTTCCTCTCTTCCTCTGAGCAGCAGAAAATGCCTACCAGAAAATGGTCAGCTGAGCTGGTACCAAAGCAGACCAATGCAGGGAAACCCAAGATGCCTGGCAACCTGGACCATAAAGCCTCAGATGGGAAAGAAGTGGGTGTGGCACTCCCACCTCTGTGGCACTCTGGAGTTCGTCCCCTCAGCTGAGGCCCTCCATCACTGCAGGTAGCAGCTCCACGGGGTGGCAACAGCTGTGGCAGGCCTCATGGACTCCCCTCCTACAACCTCTCCATACTCTATTTATAGCGAGGCCCAAGGGCCAGGGAGGCTTTTCTGCATTCTATTCATCCACCGACTTCTATGAGTGGACAGGGCAAGTCAGTACCTGAAGAGACAGCAAGGGAAGCCTCGCATAGCCCTCACAGATGACAGAGGGCGAAGGTGCCCTGGCAGGCGCTCAAGGGCAGCAAGCATACCAAGAGTTCTTCCCTGCTTTCGGTACCTCGGATTAGATCACCTCATGGCCAGGTGGCCCCTCCTAGAATGGCTTCTCTTAGTTTGCATTTGCTCTCCTGCAGTTGCTTCCCCTGCAAGTCCATTTTGTAAAACCATGACCACCAAACCACTGAAGTTCAGCTTAGGCCTAATACCCACAAACTCACATTGAATACTGCATCTCACACAAGACAATGCAGTGGTCATGGTACAAAGGTTTCTGTTCCTAAGCAAATCTCTTCCTACTAGGAGTCAGCAACTATACAGACACTGGTACCCTTTATATGGTCCACACACAACCAAGTACCTCTCAGCCAAAGCTCCTCTCTTCAGAGCAATTAAAGCTCTACCTACGGGGCCCAGGTCCACTGACAGTTCCCTTTCAACCTACACATGGGTTTTGGACATTGTCAAGCTGCAAAACCAGTGATGTCTCCCCACACAGAACACTTCAGCAGAGTCGAGCTACACGAAAGAAATCTAACCCTCATAAACTGCCTTCAGGCACCACGGACATGTCTTCTAAGTGCCAGGAATGGCTCTAGAGTACCTTCGAGGAAAGTGAGGGTTTCCCCATTTCAAACAACCAAAAGACAAACAGCCAAACAGCATCCAAACCCCAACTCCAGCTTGTTCTTCCATGAAGCTTCCTCAGACACAAAGACGGACAGACACATACACAGACAATGAGGATGGTTCAAGGGGCGGCTGTCTAGAACACTATCTATTATCCCTGCGATATGGAGTATGATTCAGACCATGGCTTTCTCAAGTTGCCACTTGACTTAGTTGATTTCTTAGTTTCTACACTCTTTTCAGATGTGGATCTGATCTCAGCTTTCATCGGGAAGGGGCGGGGTGGTCCAACCTGCTACCATGTACACCTTTACCCTCTTTATTGTGGATTCACTGTGGCAAGAGATCTCCAACACCCCTGTGAAGCAACTTGCCCTTTGGCTGCACACTGCTATCACTGTCTACCCCAGGCAGCACCCTAGAAGGAGTGGCTGGGTGGCTCCTTGCTTTCAGTCATGGGACACCAGTCACTGGAAGAATCTTATTTTGGCTGTGAACTAGAAAGCCCCTTGGCTCTGGGCTTGCAGCTGGTATAGAAGCAAGGCCTTGGTCCCCTTCTGGTGGGGGCTATGCTGGAGATTAAAGGGGATCCCAGCATGAGCCTGGAGGTCCCTGGCAGTAGAGAAATGAACCCCATACTATGTCATGGCTGGGTTGTTGGAAGGTCTACCGCTTGCTGTTCCCTGCTTCCTTGACTAGCTGTTGTTAAAAGCACCAACAAGCTGTATGGAAGGGGCCGCTGACTACCATTTCCCTGGGTAAGGCCACGCAGACACAGTGGGACACTGTAGGGACCCAGAACCCAGGGGAGGAAAAGAAGTAAGCTCCAGCCCCCAGCACCTTCCCTGGGCACCAAGAGTCATCCAAGGGGAGGAGCTGGGGAGGGAAGAGTAGTGGAAGAAAGGGACGGGGCCGGTGTAGGAAATAAACCAAGCATTCTATTTGTTTGCCCTCTCTAATGATTTCGTCAAGAGTTGGGTATTCTCTGAGTCAAGTCAGGATTTTCTTCCTCAGGGAGAAACAAAACAAAACAAAACAAAAACAAAAACAAAAAAAAAAACCTAAAACAAAACAAAACTCCAAGCACCTTCAATCTATTTTCTTGGCTGGAAGCCGGAGCAAATCCAGCACATATTTACACAAGGGCCCAGCCATGTATGAGAACAGGATGACCAGCTTCCCGTGGGTCATGGTCATGAGAGTCTGGTGTCCCGAGGCCCAGATGCGATACCAGGGGCCGTAGAATGGGTCTGAGATGGCCGGACACAGCATGTTGTTCAAATTCACTTCGGTGACCTGCAGGGACAAGGGAGGTAGAGTGAGCGTTCGCCATCCCGAGGCTTCTTCTGGCTCCTGCCAGTTCAGCCATCTCTCCCTAGGGGTGACTAGACAAGGAGGGATTGACCAATCCCCGCCTGTTCATAAAGGGGTTTCTTTGCTCTAGGCTTTCTGGGTGGGCGATGGGTCTCTGTCCTAGATGAAAGCTGTTCAGTTGTGCTCAGTCTTGCTTTCCAGTTGGGCCCAGAGTCCATTGTCACTTCTAAGTGGTTATTGTGTGTCTAGCTCCCAAACAGATATTATGGGATTTTTTTAAAAATCCATTAACTGCACAGTTTCCTGTCTCCAAGTAGCATGGGCGATCAGTTGACTGGATAGGACCTCAAACTAGATGGTGCCCCCCTAAGCTTGGCATGCCATCAGGATGTCTGAGGAGCATACAGAAGATTCTGTGAGGGAAGTGGCACTTTGAATGGACTCATGGAAAGATGGACAAGGGTTAATGGGGAGGAGTCGGGGGGCAGCAGAACAGAGCATGTATGACATGAGCACACGGACACTCCTGGAACCCAGCATATCAGTGTGGGGAGCAGTGAGAGGTAAGGGGCAGTGGGTGTGCAGGGCAGAATCATGCTGAATCTTCCCACAAGCACAGGCAGCATTCACACAATTGGCAAAGAACCCAGGCTACCTCCAGCAAACCAGAGCAAGGAAGAAAAACGTGAATGCTTCAACAGAGGCATCAGGGACATCCAGTTCCATGCCCTTATCATGCAAGGCCGCACAAGACTACCACTACATGAATGCCAACTGCACAAAACCAACTGTGGCATCCCTGCCCCAAGGACAGCCGTAACACCTGCCTTCCAGAGCTCTTAAGAGCTGGCTCAAATTAAAGACAAGCCCTCACCATCTCTCAAGGAAGCTCAGCTTTTGTATCATGTTACAGTGACGTGGAAAACTCCCTGTCCCCCCAACCCAGCAATGAGCTCTCCATCCTCACTTCGACACCAATAGATACCCATGCATTATCGACGCTACTGAACTCTGGGTAATTCAACCTTGAGGTCAGCCATTTTCCATATTCCAGGCAGTTCTCATACTACAGAGTGCTCTGGGACTCCCAATACGTCACATCCACTGGCCACACAGCTGAATGGTCTCCTCAAGAACCCAGGAGCATACCCAGAATGGACCCAACATCACAGGCCATCACAAGGCCCAGGGCAATCAAGTAAGAGTCCTACATGCCCAGCAGGTCTCCAGCAAAACACTTGCCAGTTACGGGTCACTGTTTCAGACCCAAGTAGCCATGAGTGCAGGATATCCTTGCCTTCCCAGAATTCAAGGAATGGCCATTATTGAAGGATTCAGAAAACTCATTGGAGAAGCCAAGGCTTTGTATCATAAATCAGCATCCCAGACACAACAATCTGATGTCCTGGCCTTTAGCATCATGTATTTTTCAAAACAAAATGATACAACAGCACCGGCCAGGATTATCAAGATTTATGAAGAACTCCAGACAAAGGGGAGACAAGGGGATCTCAGCAAACTTACCAGGCCGAGGATCTGCAGGATGCTGAAGTGGTAAAAGAACATGAGGCCAGTCGAGAGAAGAGCCCACTGGAAATTGCTGAGGGGCTCCGGGGTGTAAACACCTGGAGGAAGAGGGAAGATGGTGAGCCGAGAGGAATAGTGACCCACTTCTCCTCTGCTCACAAGGGGTACAGGTGCTGAGGTCACAGCCACAGCTGCAGCAGGCTTGGTATCTCTCACTTATAAAACTTCCAAGGGTCTTGGTGCTTAGCCAGGAACCATGGTAGCTGGTTTTTAACCCATTTCTGCCAGTTGATGTTCCACCATTAGAGGGGTTTCTGTTTCATTCTAAAAGTAATTCATGATTGTTGAAGGAGATTTAGAATGTTTAGAAACTGGAAAGATGACAGAAGGAAAGGAGGAAAGCTGTGCTAGCACTCAACTACCAGAACAGAAGCTCACCAAGTCCCTGCTGCATGTCCTTGGTCATTGTCTCCATGACCCAGGGTCAGTTTTTAAAATTAATATATGAATTATATTATAGATTATGTATATATGTGTGTGTGTGTGTGGATCTGTACCTGCCACTGTCTTTGTGTCTATATTTATTTTCTCATGATTCTAAATAGTACAACAGGGTAGTTGAAAATGTTTATGTTGAAGTCAGATGAATTTAGGTTTAAATTTTGATTCTACCACAGGTGTCACATAACATGATGGTTCAATGTGTGCCAGTGTCCTCTTCCTACCACCCTTAAATCTAGAGCCCTTACATATGTTTTTGTTCCTCAATTACTGAATGACTCCTCCCAGGGGCACCAAGTGATAGTTTTCCTCTTCTACTGCTGCTGGGAACTACCTACCATATTTGTAGGCCTGGATGTAGTTCAGAGCTTAAAGAACAGAGACATGATATACAGCATTTTGCTGGTGTCTCTCTGGTTAGAAGTCCCATCTCCCAACATAGGCGTGACACCATCTACAAAATCTTCCACTGACTCTTCCCTTTGTCCAAGAGTTGTTAGTACCTAGCATTCTGTAATTAGACAAGGTCTCTGTAGTTTGAGAAGTACAGGCAGCAATGGCAACACAGAAAGCCTAGGGGTGAGGTGGCTGAGATCAGTGCTTTCTGATATGGGAAGAAAGAACTCAGCTTAGGAGTGGGGGATGGAGGTGGGGTAAGGAATGGTTCTTGATTGGCACAGCATTAGAACAGAGTCCTCACAAAGGAATGGAACTTCAAGAAGAGCCTGTCTTCCAATGTGCACACAGGTAGACATATGGCAGGCAACTGAGAGCAGTACACGTAAGAGTTCAGTAGTGGTGGGGTGGTGGGGTGATAGGGGTTCGATGGCTCAACAGGTAAGCTTGTGTGTTTGTTCATGCCTGATGACCTGACCCTGGAACACAAGTAAAAAATCCAGATTTGGTAGTGTATATCTGTAATCCTAACACTCCTATGGTAAAACGGGAAGCAAAGACAAAATTATCACTTGGGAGTTTGCAGTTTGGCTATCCCAAAGAATGCAGCACAGCATGAAAAAGAGACATTGTACCTCAAAACAAGGCGCAACAAGAGAACCAACTTCCAGGAGTTGTTCTCTAACTCTACATGCATGTTTGTGGCACATACTTGTCCACGCTCACATATATACATCTCACTCACATGCACATACAACTCATATACAATACTACTACTACTACTACTACTACTACTACTACTACTACTACTACTAATAATAATAATAATAATAATAATAATAATAATAATAATAATACTTCAGTATAGTGACAGGGAAAATGTAATAGGGGAAGTCTGTCTGATAAAGGGTGTAACCTGCAGTGACCACACAGTGCCCTACATGTGACACTATGGGCACCTGGTGCCCAGAAGGTTTAGGTAGTCAAGTCTCCCCTGGGAGATCCCAGAAAGTTCATTCTGGACATGCTGAAGCATCTGTGGTTCATGGTTTTGTGTCAATATATATTTATAGCTATCTCTGGCCACATTTGGCCCATTGGTTGGACACATCTTTGGTACCCAATATCCCACAAAGTCAAGAATCTTCTATGTCTTCCCAAAAGCCAACACAGCACTTGGTTGGTAAGGATGCATTGAGCAGTAGGTACACTGAGAGTGTGAACACCAGTCTGCCTGATAAGGGAGTGTGACCTGGATACCATGTTGTCGCCCCGTTTCTGAGGACACACAGGGGATGAAGAGACCTACAAGGCTCACAGGTGCCCAGGATTTCAGACATTCGACTGCAAAGCCCCCATCCGTCACGTCACTTTCTCAGCAGTCTTTTCCTTCCCTTTGACTTCTGCCCACCCCAACCTCCATCCCAATGCAGTAGACTGGCAGTGGCATGCCTCAGGTACCAAATGACATGATGGTGCCGTGATGAACTTGAGTGTGTGTTCGTGTCCTTGGCCAGGAGCCATGTCAGCAGCCATAGTCCTTGGGAAGGAGAGGATTCAAGCCTGAGACAGCTGTTCCTGACCTCTGCTCCTCCCATGTTGTGGTGGAAAAGGACCATTCAGATCCTATCAGGGGACATGTTTCTTGGTGTTCTTGCTAAGCCTTCACAGAGCCCCATGCTTGCACTATGGCTTTTTTCTGTTGCATCTTCTGATCCAAACAAACTGACTGTTGCCAGAGGGAGGAGTTTCACCCTAAAGCTCCTCTTCACCTTGGCCCTGGATGCACAGTGGACACTGTTCACTACACAGAAAAGCGGTGGCACAGAGTTGCTGAGAAACCATGAACTATAACTTTGATTCAATGCTAGTAGTACCCTGAAGACTATCTTCGAAGACCTACAAAACCCAACCGACAAACCACCCTTATCTGCACCAAAAATATTTACCCTTGTTTTCTCTATAATGTTGAGAAACTGGAAACAAACCAACTAGGAAGATAGGTTAAATAAACTACAAAACCTCAATGTTGTGTAAATATCCCCTGCCATTCAAATGGCAATCAGATTGTCCATGCATGAAGAAACCAGTCCCAGGTGACTCACAACAAATATAAAAGGCAGAACATCAAACAGTACAAGACATGAAAGGATATACAATGTAGTATCTTAAAAACAAAGGCCTGGGGTCAGGGGGTGGCAGGGCCGTGGAGGGTCAGACAGCCTCATGTTCCCCACGGGAATGACACAGAGCAAATCAGACTTTCTTCAAAGTTGTTTTTCTGTGTAGGACTAGAGGCAAGCATCCACTTCTAAAGGTTGAGGCATGGAGTAAGACATTACAGAAAGCAGATCCAGCAGCTAGCCTAGCATGGAGCTATTGTCATTCCAGGGACCACAGGCATCCAAACTCACACAGGCAGGAAGACATGGGGCACTCTGGGGAAATGGACACCTCCTCTGTGAAGGGAGATTACCTGTGTAGAATATGATCCCATATTCCATTTCCTCAAATAAAAATGGTAAAAGGCCCTCTATACACTGATAACCCAGCCCAAAGGGATATATGCAAACTATATACAAACCCACAAAATTCTCTTTGCTAGATACCTGGATGTGGCCCTTGGGAAAAATCCTAGTGAAAAACCAGTTTTCATCAAAAGGAAAGCAGAAACCAAATAGCTTTCAAGAAAATTCAACACATCATAAACCTTTTTTTTTCTACTTTAAGAAGGTATGTGACATTTTTCTGCTAGCATTTTCTATCCCAGGAGGCTAGAAGCACATCATGAGTAAAGGTAAGGGAAAAGCAAAATAAGAGTTTCTGTAAAACTGATTTCTGCCAGAAGGAAGCTGTAAAAGGACTGGGAGCCTAGGCAATTGCTACAGCAGTAGTGAAGACCCCCCAGACCCTTCCAAAAGGATCTGTCCTCCCACACTCTTACTCATACAGGATAGCACCAAGGACTCCATGCTGGGGAGAGTAGCCTGCTATTATCCCATCTTGCTGCTCCCTTCAACTCTAACTTCCTCGTGCTACCTGCTCATTCAGTATCTATGATGCACACTGGACTCCACGGTAGAAGTGGGGAAATAATGTTGGCTTGCCTCTGTCCTTGACAATCTGCTGCAGTTGACAGATGGCAATTGACAAATCAGGAGCAGACATGGTGAAGGAAGCCCAGTCAGGACTGGGCACCCCGAGGAAGGGAAGAAGACCTGAGAGGGGCATAGTTCAGGAGATTGGAACAACAGGAAGCGCCTCGGGTGGGACAGGACAGAAGGGACACTCTAGGCCGAAGACATAGCCTGAGAAAAGGTATACAGATGTCAGTGGCCTGCTGTGTGCGCACTTACGTGCAGTTCCTTGTTAGAGAGGAACACAACAGTGCAAGAAGTCTTGTGCGTCAGTAGGTAGGTAGCTAGAGAGACAAGAAAACAGGACCCGCTAAAGGAGGAGTCTTGTTATCCAGGCCAGAGAACTTGGCCTTTATCCTCTATACAATGAGAGGCCACTGGGAAGTTACTAAGAGGTGAAAAGGCATGTAAGGATGTTTTAGACAGCTGGATGGCTCTGGCAACAGTGGGGACAGTGGAGCAGAGGGAAACAACTGAAGACAGACTCAGAAACCACGGTGGGGGGACACAGATGGCTTGGCCCTTGGCCAGACATAGGAACTTTCTGGTCTATGACTTCAGGAATTGACAGGAAGTTTAGGGGAGAAAGGAGCTCAGGTTAGGGTACAGCACTGAATGTTCTAAGTTGTACCAACAGTTGCCTTCATTGGGTTATGGCTGCCAAGGGTCTAGAGCTTAGAAGAGGAAAATAGTTTGAGAACACAGATTGGTGTGTATCTAAAACTCCCAAAGGAGAGTCCACCAAACAAGGTTAACACGGGTCTGGAAAACAGTAATATTTAGGTGGCTAGAAAAAAATCAAGACCTGTAAGATGAGCTTGAAAACCAAACTACAGAAACAGCCATAGAATCATAGAATTGTAAGAAAGCTGCTCTAAAATCTGGAACAACAGTTAAAGAAGCACCAGCAATGTTAAATGTGTTCTCATTGGGACTGGCCACCAAACACATGCAGCAGCATATATTTCAATGCATTAAACCAAAGAGCTCTCTCCTCATTCATTTCAGCCACATAACAAGTGCTCAGTAGCCACACCTGCCTAGTGACTGCCATATTAGATGGTGCAGACACAAACCGTTTTCATCACCAGACAATTCCACTGAGGATATCCTTCTCCTGGTGTTGGGGGGAGGGGCTGCAAAATCAAGATAAACATTCCACGAAATGAAACGTGCGGGCCACTGGTGCACTTTGCTATAACAATTTCAGGAAAGGAACTATAAAGGAGCAAAGTGGCAAAATACGTCTTCCTGTTGAGCAAAACAAGGAAGTAAGTTCTGGGAAAAGGTGTCAGAATTTAAAGCCAGAAGAAATGACCAGCCAAACCCCTGACATTTTTGGTCTTGTCTCTGAATGTCCTGAGGAGCCTCCTGTGCTGTTATGTTTTGGTTTAGTTTTGTTTTGTTTTTGAGTCAGGATCTTGTAACCAAGGCTGGTCTTTCTTGCAGAAATCCCCTGGTCTCAGCCTCCCAAGAGTTGGGATTATAGTTGTGTGCCACACCTGACTCAAACTTTTGTTCTTATCTAACAGACCTGTCCTTATAGGTCACCTGCTGCCACAGCAGGCTCGAAAGTCCCCTCTCTTTGAGTCCATGGGACCGTGTTCGATGGAGCAGTGCTTTTTGCTTGCCTTTTATTGTTATTTCCAGTCTGCTGGTCCTCCCTTCACCCTAGATTCCCCACAACTGCCAGTGGATGCACAGCATCCCTCCCTTCCACCACTAACTACAGATGATGGATGCTAGCGCTTTTGCTCTGAAAATACTGAGACCTGGCTTGGTACCACTCTCTCAAACCATTGTCTTCTGAATTCTTGCTCATTGCTATGTATCCCTGGAAGAATCTTTCAGGACCCCACTCAATTCCATGATCTTCTCTCCATTATCACACTTTGGCCATTCACTTCCATGGTCAAGCCCGAGATCCTGTGATTAGGAATGACTGCATCCTTTCTCTGATCTCAAAGACAAACATTCCCCCTTTAGTCATCACTATTTCCTTCCCTGATCACTTCTTCAAAACATGACTCTACCTGGTCTTTGAAACCAAAAGAATATGAGGTCCATTCTTTGGTCACACCATATTTTCAAACTCAATATTCTCCCTCCCCTCCTTCTCTCCCTTCCACTCTCCCTCTCTCTTAGAATTTCTCTGTCCTAGAACTCACTTTGTAAACCAGGCTGACCTCGAACTTACAGAGATCTGCCTCCCTTTGCCTCCCAAAGTGCTAGGATACCAACTCTTCCTTTCTTTCTTAAACCCCAAGTCCTGTTATCCTGATTACCTTATAGTGATCCCTTTGTCTCCTCTCACTAGGGCTGGTTAAATTTCATCCTCTCTCTTCCCCTGCTTAACATGGCCGGAGAAAACCAGCAGCACTGACTATCCTCATGTCCAATTTGTGATCACAGACCTGAAGTGTATCTTTTGTTGCCAGGCAATCACACTATATTCCCCTGCCCATTCACTCTCTCGCTTTCTGAGGTCACAATTTAATATCCTCTCCTCTCTTCTTGAACCTTTAATACTTTCCTCCTGGCTTCACTGTCAAATGATGACCTGGGTACTTCCTGCTTGGCCTAGAAAAAGAGAATTACACAAAACATCTTGAGCCCTCACAAGCACATTTAAACACCCACGCATTAACACTTGCCAGGTTTGTTCTGCCTTTGTCTCTACAACCCAGAAGAACCATGAAGAGAGGGTCTCAGTCAAGGTCAGACTTTCCTTTTGAGAGCCTGATACTACTCCCTCATCTCCCTACCACTCCACAAATCTTTTTCTTTTACAACACTTGTTTCCACTTCTCTACTGGATTAGTCTGGTGACCATGAAAACAAACTAAATGTACAGAGATTGCTCTTGTTTGAAAACAAGCATTTGACAGCTCCCGAGAACTCCCAGTAATTGCTTGTCTGTCCGTTAAAACACAGACAGACTATCTTTACAACAAATATAGCATTGGCTATATCTGGACTGGCCGAAGCAGTAGCTACTAGTCATGTGTCACCCAGAGTTTGAATTGATCTGTGCCCTTGGTACAAAGTACAGCTACTAAAATATCCCAGCCTTAATCTTATATTGCTTATATTTGAATGGTAACTTTTTATAAACTGTGTATATGAAGTATATTTCTAATATTAGTCCCACCTGTTTGTCTTACCTATTTTAGTGTATGAACACCTGGAATTACATACTTAACTCACATATTTTTTATTAAATACTCTGCTCTGTTTTCCTTATCCGAAATTCTTCACTTACATCAGGTTCCCATCCTCCAGACAATTGTTCCCATCAAAGTCACAAGTGACCTTTCATCTCAAGATACAATGACCAAATTTTCAGACCTCATCCTATGTAGCGGTTCTTGAAACACTGGGCACTTGGTTCCTGGGTGACTGTTCATACTCAACTATTTCCCTGCCTCTTTCCCTGCTTCTTAGCCTTCCTTGCTATTTCCTCCCCATGGATGTCCAAATGGTAGACTGGATCAGGCTGCAGAACTCAGAACTCAAAACTTTGCTATTTACTTTTGCCCTATAGCTGGTGTCAGCAAACCCCATATCTTTAATATGGTCCACATGCTGATAACTCCAAAATTTACATCTCACCATGGACCTTCATGCCAAACTCTAGAATCAATAGCAAATGGGCATCTCAACCTTAAGCCAAACTTGCTATCTTAGCTTATCACTGTAGTAAAGGCTGAAAGCTCATTACACTTTCTCAGAATTTCAAACCATTCCCAATGACTTATCTGTTACTAACAGAACCCCATCACATGGCTTGCTTTAGCCAATGGACCTCACCAAAGAAAATTCAATAGGAGGGTTGAAGTGCACTTGGGCACTGCGTGTTGCCCTCTTTGAAATACCATCCAGAGATCCCCATGCCATGAACAGCTATGTGAATAGGGGCCCAACCATTTCAGGGTCCCAGCTGGGTCTGAGAAGACCAGAAGAACAGCTTAGTCATTTCAAGCTGTTTTAACAAACACTATAGACCAGATATCTTGAACAGAAAGAAACAATATCACACACACACACACACACACACACACACACACACACACACACACACACGGGCACGGGCACGTGCACCAAACCAATCAAAAAGCAATACACAATCCTCAAAGCCATCCATTTTATTTGACCAGGTCAAAAAACCTTAAACTCACTCTTTCACTCTTGACCCTATCTTTTTCTTTCTCATCCTATATCTGATTCCATCCACAAACTGTTGGCTGTTCCTTTAACCTGTACTCAGAACCCAACACCTTTTCCCTATCTGTACTGCATCCTAGTTTGAGCCACCATCATCCGCTCCCTAATTTATAACAGAAAGCACTGACACTTTCCCTGCATCTACCACTGCATCCTCGCACACTTGCATTCTAAGTCAGCATAGCAATCAAGCAACCCTTTAAAAATTGAGACTTATAGGTCTTCCCCTCCCCCAGTGACCTGTCACCCACATATCTTAGCTAGTTTTAGTGTGGTTATCATCTCTAACCTCATATCCTACTATTCCCCCACCTGTTTCCTATGGAACCAGCCCTAGTGGTTTTATACCTAGTTGCTGGAATCATCGGAAAACATTTCTGCCTCGTGGCCATTACAACTTGTTATCTCCCCAGCTTGCCATATCGTTCCCATAGAGATCAAAGGGCTTGCTCTTTTGCCAGCTAGCCTTTGCTCAAATGTCACATTGTCAGTGAAACCTTTCCTTTAAATGAGGCCATCACATTCAAAAGAGCAGCCCTCTGTGCCCATGCGGCAGCATCACATACCTTCCTCTGTAAGATCGCCTCTTGCATCCCACTTAACATTTAAGTACCCCGTGTACCATTTGTCTGTTTCTTTACTGTTGATCTCCTCCCACACGGATGCGATGTCCATGAAAGCAAGGATACTTACGGGGTTTTTTGTTCTTTGTGTTTCAGTCTCAGCAGCTACCACACCACCAGACACCAAGTGGGGATTCCAAAAATATTTGTTGAAAGAATGGCATGCACAGGCCAGTGTGCTGAAGTGAAATACTTCATACAGTCTACATCTTCATTAGACTTGTGGGATAGAGACAGAGTAAGGGGTGGAGCCCAGTTCAAGAATACAGCGTACTACTTTACATATCTGGGGCATCACAGACCATGTTGGTACTGAGTTAAAATGGAGGTTGGGAGGTCTGGGCAGAGTTGGTTGGAGCCTCTGCATTTCTAAGCAATTCCCTCTGACTTCTGAGGCTCGGAGTACCCTTTGAGCAGCAAGGACTAGAGCTTGTAAACTGAAAGGGAGGGCAGAAGCAGGGAGATCATGGAGGAGGCTACAACAAGAGATGGAGCAGGGGCGATCTAATACGAACTCAGAAAGACTGACACGGATGGATCAGAAAGGATCAGGAGGTGAAACTGGCGGGTAAATGGATGAATGGCAAATGGAAGCTGGGGCTGAAGTGTTAAGAGACACAGATTAACTCTAGATCTCTGGCCTGGCTAATAATATTGTCAAGTTTTGCTCCTAACAACGAGGCCATCTTATCTTCAGTGTCCTACGAATGAGACAGCTCCATTCCTACTTTTTGTTCTCTGGCCCTTTTCTTTGTCTCTCTGCTTCCTGCCATCTAGAAGTGAGCATTTCTGCACCTTTGTGTCTGTCCCCTGTGCTGGGATGTCTGCTTTATCAGAGACAGCCCAATAAACAGTTAAGCCATTGACAATGGATCAAAACCTTTTGAAGCTGTTTCTCCCCGGGTATCTGTCAGGATGACAACAACAAAAAAGCAAAACAAAATAGAAACAAATGAAGGAAAAAACTGTCTAATGCAGTCAGAACTGCCCAGAAGCGGCAACAACCTCAGGATGACTCTGCAGAGCTGATTCAATATTATTAGCCACCGAATGCAGGCCCCTGCCACATTTCCTTTGGCCAAGACCACTAGAGGGCCAAATGAGCCCTATACCCATACTTAATATGACTTATTACAAAGATGAGGGAGAGCTGTATGCTGAAATATACAATAAATTTGAATATAGTCAACACCTAGTGCATCAGGGCTAAGCTTTGCCCTCAGTGTGTGCAGTGGTGGCTGACATGTGGCTGGGCTTGGGACTGAGGCATCTTAAAAGCCCATATTCCCCTGAGTGGAACAGCTAGCACTTACAGGAGAGTTCAAGCAGCTAGAGAATCTAGTGGGTAGATCTGCCCTAGCACAAGTTCTAGAGTGTGAACACTGAGCTCTCAACTTCCACTATTTCCAAACTGCAGGCAAAAACCTCTCAAAGCCGGAGGGAGCCTTTAGCAGAAAATTTCTGGACCATGCCCCACCCCCACCCTGACCACCCCCATCTTACAGGAACTGAAAAGTTAACCAAAGTGCTATTTAAACATAACACACTACTATATGGCCAGCTAGGCACTGAGTACAAACTGAGCCCCTCGTGAGCTGTGAGCAAGGGGAAGCCAACTCCTGGATCATTTGAAGCAATGAGGCTTAACGTCCGTTCTGTGTCAGCCATTCTGAGTGGCGAAAGTCAATCTTCCATGGCACAGGGCGCCTTGGATGGCTGGTTAAAATTGTTTTCTGGACGTTAGCCTACAGTTTTGGATTCAGAAAGTCCGAGGAGTGGCCTCCAACCCGAAATCGGAGAACCTGCAGAGTCATCAGGTCCCCTGGTTCAGGTGATGCTGCTGAAGTTGCCACTACATTGTCTGGAGGAAGTTGTATGAAATGCAGGCAGGTTCTGTAGAACCTGCTTCCTAGGACTCAACCCCTGGAGGCGGGGGTGGATTCTCCAATGCCTACTTAAGTAACAAGCACCTAGGCTGATGTAAACCTGGGGGTTTGTGACAAGACGGGATGTCCACAGAAGTAGGGAGAACCCCGGAGCCTGAAAATGTACTGGGGAAAGTCACCAGTAAAAGAACAAACACATCGTTTAGCCAAGTGGGAACCTGCAAGGTGATAAAATTAAAGCAGAAAACCCTTGACTTAAGGTTTTGTTTCCACAAAACCCCAGTAACGTCCTCCTAAGGGAAAATTCAATAGCCTTCTGAGACTCTCCTACCTACCCTATTGTGGAAGGCTCAGCCCTTGACCACAGTTTACATTCCTCCACTCCACTCCCCATCCCAACTCACCCCCAAACTTGGGAGCCTTTGGGCAGTCTGTGTTTTCTAAGGCTTTTCTCTCACCTTGTCCAACCAGAAAAACAGAGTCAAGAAACCTATGTGATAGGGACTTTCCCAGAACCTAACCTTTGCCAGCCAGGATGGGTACAATGGGCTCACCTGGGCAGAGAAGCAGGAGACCCAACCTGGAGCCTGCGGTGAATGATCTTTGGGTCAATGTTGAAGCAAAGAATGTTGAAGCAAACAAAGAACTTTGGTTTTAGTGGGTCCTGGAAACCAACTAGCAGAGGGCCTGAGCCTCAATTTTCATGTTGCTGACGAAGGGGAAAGCCAATTGGAGAAGTAGCTTTTTTAGATCGCAGGGCACCAGGGTTCTTAAAGCCCAGTCTCTGGAAATGTACCCAAGGGCTGCTGAAGAGAGAACACCTGAAAACAACCACTTGTTCACTAGAAAAGACCCTGTTTGCCAATTCTGAAGCTAGCGCGCCCTCTAGTGTATGCAAGAGGGATTTCCGGCAGTCTAGAAACCAGGCAAAGAGGGGCCAGCAAGCAGGGGGATATTTAGAAAAGACACCTCTTGTTTTCTATATTTAGGCTTAAAAAGGAGTGAAGAATTACAAAAAGTATTAAAGTTAAGAGAAATGATCAAAATATCTCTATTGTTTTGTAACCCAGGTATGTTTGTTTGTGAACGCATGCTGTAAGATCTGACAAATCACCCTAATTTCAAAGCTGGTTAGCGCCGGCCATGCACGGAGAGGACTGCAGCGACTTTGGTGTAACAAGAAGCACACTGTGTTGGACAGTGACAACCAAGTCACAGACAGAGTTAACAGACTAGTTAACAAGACCTAGTGCTTGGCAGAGTGCCTGTGGCCCTCTCTGCTACTAAATGCTCACTGTCTTTTCAAGATTCGCTCGTGCAGGTCACACGTCACCACTGTTCTCAGGGTCACGATGAACTTCACTTCACCATGGACTAGCAACCCTCCTTTTCACACTGCCCTCTTTGCTAACAGGATCCAGAGGGATTTCAACATCCTCGTGGGTGCCTCTTCCATTGCCCTCACTTAGTGGCATCTTGACCCTCCACAGGTCTGCTGGACCTTGTTACTCACAGCCTGCTATCTGTCACCACACTTATGGTGACACTCTAAGAGGATAATCTGACCACAACCTCTAAAGAGTTCATATTGTCATCCTTACAGTATGTGGGTCCCGAGACCTCCTTATAAACTACTGATCCCCTTGCTGCCCTCAATAAACACACACACACACACACACACAAACACACACACACACACACACTGCCTACTTCTTCCTCTGCTCTCTCCTGGCCTCCCTGTTGTTCTGTCCTGCTTTGACCTCTTTGACCTTAACCCCTGGCACCAGTCCTTAAATTTGATCTAGTGGGCAGAAAGAACTTTTCACACCTCTCCTCACAGTAGGTAATTCCCACAGCATCCCATGCTAAAAAGTAGGATCTGAAGAAACTGTGGATACTCAACTTGATTGGGTTCATAGCCAAAGCCATCCCCATAATACTGAACGACTAAGCCACTGCTGC
Source organism: Micromys minutus (assembly GCF_963924665.1). Lineage (NCBI taxonomy): Eukaryota > Metazoa > Chordata > Mammalia > Rodentia > Muridae > Micromys > Micromys minutus. The sequence continues at coordinate 81,926,792 of NC_137970.1, read as the reverse complement.
CTATTGCAAAGGCACCACTGAAAACACTTTACACATATGATGCTATGTACTGTTCATTACAACCCTGAACCGGAAGACCACTATTCTTTTGCAAAGAAACTGGAGTCCAGAGAAGCTAAGGAACTTGGCTGGTCACACATCTGCCATGGAATCGAAACAGAATGTGAAATCAGGTAAGCTAACTACACAGTGCACAGTGTGCGCTCCTATTATGTGCATGTCAGTATAGCCCGTCTCTGGATAGAGCCACCTGTGCACCTTCTCTCTACTCAGTGCCTTCACAGTGCCTCTGCCAGGGTGCTTAGCTAGAACCACCTTCCATTCTCTGGCTGGTCTTCTAGGGGGCCCACGTTTCCAGCACCCAACTGCCTGTAATTCCAGTTACACAGCATCCAACCCCCTCTTCTGGACTCCAAGGCACCCGGCATGCATGTGATGCATAGACATACAGGCAGGCAAACACCCGTACACACAAAAAGAATAAAAGAATATCATGTATACAAAAGAATAAAATAAAAAGAATTTTCAAAAGAATTCCAGGAGATAGCTCAGTTGCTGAGATGACTGCTTTGAGACCCCCAGATGGAAGAAATCAGGTGTTTACTGTTCTGCTAAGATTCCTGAAGACATTCTGCTGTACTGAGAGGGCAGCGCCTTGCTTAGCCCTCACCAGAGCATCCCCCGCCTGTGGAAGATGGAAACAAACACTGAGATCCACAGCTGGATAGTGTGCAAAGAATGAGAGATCTTAGAACACCTGGTCCTAAAAGACATGTTTTGATCAAATCCCTCTTCCCCTTAAGTAACTCAGGGAACCCTATGGAAGAGGGACCCTTTCTCAAAACATAAAGTGGATAGCACCTAAGGAAGAACACTAAAGATTGACCTCTGGCCTATACACACAACCACTGTGTGTATGTGCACCCGTGCACATATACAGTCACCCATGTACACATGAACACAGGCACAAAGCAAGCCTATGGATGGTGCTCAAAGAACCTAGACTCCTCTTCCATGTCCTCACTGCCTTGTCTTCTTGGCATTGTCATTTCCAATGCAGCATCTCAGCAAGTGTCATAACCTCATAATTCATGACTCCTGCTTCTCCTTAATGCCATCAAAGTTCTCCTACACCACTGGCCTTGCCATAGAATTTGAAGGGACCCAGTCCTGGGGAGAGGGGACAGCGGGAGGAAGGGAAGAAAAGGAGAGCAGGGAAGGGGAAAACGGGGGTGCTGTGAAGAGAAACCTCTTCCGTTGGTTCCTTGATGCTCATGAACCCGCACTCTTCACTTCTCCAGAGACCTGACCTGGCAGCATTTCTCAGACCATGTGTGGTTTGGTTATTGCTAGTCAAGTAAAATTTCTACTGATTTTGCTTCAGGTCAACTCATCTGTCACCCTGCTGCTCCAACCTGCCCTACAATCCCCCGACAGCATTTTTTCTTTGTCCACCTTCCCATGGTTGCCTTATCCCAAGGGTCCCCCCATCCAGGTTCCCTGATCCCTCAGCTACCTAGTTCCCTAGGACTACCTCATCCATTACAAAGCTTCTATAGCAATGGCACTGAAGTCAACCCCTTCCCAGAATTCCCTGAACAGTTCTAGAACTTTCTATCCTGCTGTCTCCAAGACAACTTAGCCTGAATAGGTTAGAAGGAAGAACTCAAGTTCAGTCATGTCCTTTCTGCTACAGACTGAACACATATCTCCTAAATTTGTGTTGAAACCTCAGTGCCAATGTGATGGTTTGAGAAAGTAGGGTAGTACAGGGTAGAGCCCTTATAAATGGGATCAGCTCCCTTATAAAATGGGTCAAGAAGGACCTGTTCATCTTTGGCACATTTGTGGATGTATACAGACAGCAGTACCCATAAAGAAAAGGGCCCTGGCCAGATTGCTAATACCTGGACCTTGGGTTTCCCTGACTCACAATGGTATTTTTGTTACAGCACTCATAAAAAAATGCATTTCCTAAAATATGTGCCTATCTTCTGTGCTTTCTGTTAGTGGTCCTGCCACCTGGCCCAAATCCTAAAAGACTTGTGGATTTCACTGTTACCCTTGCTCCCACAGCATTTCAAGTATAAAACTGCCAATTTAATCAATGTTTATTATTCATTTAGTAATTTAAAATAAATATCCAAACTTGTCATAGCGCCTGAGATTTAAAAATGTGTAACTGCTGCCACCTGGTGGTGAAACACAAATAGACAGTCCCTCACTGGGGCGATGGCTACTGTCAATGCACATACTAAAAGTGCAAGGAAAAAGGCACTTAAAGGAAAGTGTGCTTTCAAGTTGACTCAGTAAAGGGCATCTCTAGAACAAAAGGCAGTACCTTTAAGCTAATTTATAAAAGAAAGAGGCTGGAGTCCATAGGGTTATAGGGGGAAACTGGTGTGTGTGTGTGTGTGTGTGTGTGTGTGTGTGTGTGTGTGTGTGTGTGTGTAGCAGGAAGGTAGGGGGCTGTGTGGTTGGAGAATGGCAGATTGGTTGCTTCCAAAGAACTAAGTCAAGGGTCGAAGTCCGAGTAATGGGAAATAAGATCAAGCTAAGCAAGGTAAGTGATCTTTCATGTCATGTGAAAGAATGGGCATGCTCAGAATCCTAAGTGAGAGTTACACGCAGTGGACAAAATCTGATCAGAGCTGTCTGTTCTGATGATATGGTGAACAGACACGGTGGATAGTGGGGAGGGTATTGGGGAGGCTGGGATGCAAGTGAGAAAACAAAGTAACCTCCATCTTAGAGGATGAGGAACTCCTCTAGGCTGGAAGGAGGGGTGGAAAGGAAGGGCCAAAGGGGTCTAGAACTGTTCGTAGAGAACAAGAGGCAATGGAGGAGGGCTGAACTGGAGGGTAATGGAGAACAAGGGAAGAGAACAAGTTACAAGGAGGGGTCTGAAAATAAGGAATTGGATGCTGGGCATATTCTTTTGAAGTGCTCCCAGATTGCACTGCCTGTCCACAGGAAACCAGCCTCTGGGATAGGCAAAACAGAGGAGCCCAAGCAGCCAAGTTCAACAGGAGCCAGAGAGTCAGGAGATGGGAGCATCTGGCCCTGGGGAGAAATCAGCATCTCAAAGAAGGAAGCAGAAGCTGCTAAATCCAAGGCTAATCATGCAATCTGTCCCTGCAGGGTTTTCTGGCTTTAGAATTGATCAAGGCATAATCCTCACCCCCAGAGCCCACAGTCTAGTAAAGAGACACATATATAAATTCATGAGAGGCAAGAGAATTAGTAGTGAATAATAATCGCTGTAGGAAGGGGAAACCCGCTGCATGCAACAGAGGCTGGGGTAAGGACTTATCATGCACATCAGCTCTGGGAATCCTCACTGCAATCAAGAAGGTAGGTCCTAGTACTACCCTAGCTTGAAAATGACAAAGGCAAAGAGACCTCAAAGCACTAGGTCCTCTGTCCTAGCCTCCTAGAAATTGGCAGTATCAACTTTTGAACCCAAGGTTCCAAATCCAGTGATTCTATGGTGTGTAGAAGCCAGCCTGCCTGCTCCTTTTCAAGTGCCAGAATAAACTCCAGAAGGTACCTCTCAGTCTTTGGTGCCATGGACCCTGGCCCTTGGGGCAGCTGAACTAGCATTAACTATTCTTCCCTCTTAGAGACAGTGTGTGTGTGTGTGTGTGTGTGTGTGTGTGTGTTATTGTATATCATATATATATATTTGAGTAATACCACACCTGGTTTTTATGGTATTGCTGATGGAACCCAGGGCTTCATATATAGGTAGGCCAAGCCCTTTATTAAATGAGCTATATCTACAGCCTTGAATAAAAATTTTAAACATAAGACATCAAGAGTTACAAAAGAAACCAATCCTACTAAAATCTAATTATTAAAATATTTTTGACTAGCAAATATGCATGTCCAAGCTGAGGCACTGATAAATATGAATGCGTTCTTGAGCTACTTGCAGCAACAGTAATATGAGATCAGTGATTTACATTAAGGAAAAATACACTTGACTACTGTGAAAACTATAGTTTGTTGTTGACATTCAATAACTGACTGAAACATTTCATTTTCCTTATAGTTAATGAGAGTGGTTATACTTTTTTTTTTCTTTCAAGGTTGTGGATCCCAGGTGGGTTAGATTCCCATAAGTGTAGTGTACATGTGGAGATGAAATGACATCAAGATTCTATAAGTGAAAGTAGAAAGAAAATGTGCACCACACAGACAATCAAAGTTGGCTTAGAAGATGCATCTTGTATGCCGAGTATGTGCCTGTGCATGAATATCATCTGGGCAGGGCCTTCAGCCATTCAGTCTGTTCTCAAACCAATAACAAAAGGAAAAACTCCCTGTCCTTCAGGGGCTGCTGTGTAAAGAGACACCAAAAGACACCTGCTCAGTAGCCCTCAAAGAGGAGGGCCGGAGAAGGGAAGGAGGCAGCCAAGGGAGTGGGGAGGGACATCTCTGTAGGCACCTCTTCCATGGAGAAGGTCCATGTCGAGGGCTGATAGCGGGAAGACCATTCTCAGCAGAAGCTACAGTGCTGCAAACACACAAAGACATGAACAGGGAGCCAGCTGCCACTACTGAGGGAGGTAATAACTGCCAAAGCTGGGTCCTCAGAAGTGGCTCTAGACATAGCAGGAACTGTTATAATTATTTTAATAATAGCTATTAATCCCTAATTATCCCTAATTCATGAATGAAGACACTATCAAAGGAAAAAAAATTACAAGTACATACAAGGTTTGATCCCACCTGAGGTTTCAGGCACCCACCTAGAGAGTCTTGGACTGTATTTCCCCCCCCCCCCCATGCACACAGATAAATAAGGGAGTATTACTACATGTTTATATATCACCATGGAAAACAAAGGACTTCTTAGCACAACTCAAAATCCAGGAGCCAAGGAATTAAAAACAGACACATTTAAATTACAAAGAAATTCTGCAGAACCAAGACTACAAACAAAGTCCAAAGACAAATCTAGGGGCCATGTCGTCGGCTAACCCCTAACATCCACATGTAAAGAACTACTGAGACTCAACTTATCTGAAGAAGGGCTGGATGGAAAATCAAGCACAGAGGAGAAGCAGGGAGTTCAAAGACTGGGGAAGCAGATGGACCCCCCTGCACATCTGTAAAAAGGTTCTGGGAGTTCAGTTTAGTGGGAAAGTGCACACAGAAGGTTCTGGGTTCTATCTCCAGCACAGAAGACAGACAGATTAGAAACATGTCTCTAAAGTGCTCAGCTTCAAAGAAAAAGAAACTGAAAATAAAATTGAACTGCTATACTATTTTGGTTGGGTTTAGTTTGGTTTGGTTTGGTTTGGTTTTCACTCATCAGAGAGACCAAAAAAAAAAAAAAAAAAAAAAAAGTGGAAAAAACACTGTCTTGGTAAACCTGTGTGGAAATAACTCAAATGCATATCAATAAATAAATTTTTGTTCACTCTTGCAACCCCATGTTACTTGTAAAAAGAAGCGCCTTCAACCCACAGTTGTGAGTTCAAAGGATGGATCAGCCATTGACTAAACATCCATTTCCTCCTAAGTAAATGGAAGATAACAGAGACACATCCTGACAAATTTTGTTGGGATCAAGTAAGCTAAAGCTTGAAGAAATACCTAGAGAAAGTACTGCCATTTTTATTATACTGTATTCTATCGTCAATATTATGGACTTTTAAGCAGTCGTGAGAAACAAAGGGAAAGATACTGTAAGCCTAGCGGAAACGGTCCTCTAAGCTAAAACACAGCAACAGTTCCGATGGCAACAGCAGACATGCTGTTTTTTGAGTGTCTGGCGTAAGGAGTAAAGTAATTTTTTTGATCATTTCCTTGTATAGTTATCCCTTGATATCCAAAGGGCTTGGTTCCAGGAATCCACATAAAAACCCAAATAAGCAGTGCTCAAGATGATTACACAAAATGGAACAGTGTTTGCACATAACATACACAAACCTTCCACATAATTTAAATCATCTCCAGATAATTTACAATACCCGATACTATATAAACATTATACTAAACATTCTTATACTATATTGCTTAGGGAACAATAATGAGAAAAAAGTCTGTACATGTTCAGTGCCGACAATTTAAAAAAAAAAAAAAAAAAAAACACTTTCAAATAACATTTGACTGAACCCAGGGATGGAGAAGGAAATAGAAGCCGGGAGCCAGTGAGATGTGTCAGTGGACAGAGGCCCACTGAGGACCTGAGTTTGGTGCTCAGTCTCACCCTCATGTGGTAGAAGGGCAGCTATATGAAAGGAGCAGTGAAAGGTTATGGAAACCCAAAGTGAGGCTCCTCTAATAGTGAGGGCAGGGGTAGAGTGCATGGAACAGGGGTAGAAAGGATACTTTTAATATCAGAGTTTTAAAAACTTAGCTATTAAGACTATGGTTTGTAAAGTGTGTAAAGGAACTTGAAGCAGGGGAACAAGGTGAACGGGTAAAAGAAGCCAGTGTTATCTCAAAACTTTCACTGCCTCCCCGGTGTAGAATAAAACAAGAGGGACCAATAATGGTTCACAAAGCCTTTGATTCCTGACCTCACCTGCCGCTTGGCTTGGGTCCAGTGTCACACTTAGCCTTCCTCACTCTTAGCCTTGCCCCAGTGCTGTTGAATATGACATTCTGCCCAGCCACAAGGGTTCATGGTCCCTAAAGCTCTATGCGCCTGGTAAATTCCCACGTATCCTTCTATCTCCACCTAAATGTTGCCTCCTCAGGGGATCTCTCTCCTTCTGCCTCTCCCTCTCTCTCTTCTTCCTTCCCTGCCTCCCTGCCTCCCTCCAGCCCCCAGACTAGGTCAGCTTGTTTTGTCCAAGCGTGTGCTCCCTTCGGTCATGGTCCTTACCTCTGCTTTACCCTATTCCTGTAACTCAATCTTTTCTCTCAGGGAACATGCTCACAAAAGCCAAGTGGGAAGTATTGTCTGAAGTTTGCTCACTAGTGCATCCCAGTGGACAGTGAGGAGAATGTCTGAAAGAAAGCACTAAATACAGAGTAGATTGATTGAATGAATGAATGAATGAATGAATGAATGAATGAATGGGTAGGTGGAATCCTGGGAACAGAGATCTTTCTAGATTCTACCTGGAGAGACTTTGTGATGCCACTGGGTAAGATATGAAAAAACAGAAAATCGGGGAGGGGGATGAAAAGGGTAAAAGTACAGTAAGGCAGAAGCAGGCGTGCCGGGGACAGTCAGGTAGAGCTTTCTCAAAACTATGCCTCATGATCCACTGGTGCGATGGCTCAGCAGCTAAAAAGTTTCTCCCTCGGACAGGCCTTAAAGCCTTTGTTCAATGCCTGGAACCTACATAAAGGTGGAAAGAGAGAACTACTCCCAAAGGTTATTTTCTTGCCTCTATATGCAAATCAGGGCTGTGGATGGTAGCAGCAGGCCAGACTCACGCCAACTGACTGTTAAGCTATGAAAATATACAAGAGATGTCAGAATCTTCCAGGGAGAATGGGACTAGAACAGACCTCTTTGGAAATGGATATCCCAGAGGACTGCAGAAAAGGGCCCTGTGAGAACATTTTCAGTGAGGAGAACAAGCCAAAAGAAAGGCAAAAACTATGTTTCAGACAGCCGTAGTCAACCATCTCCATTGCAGTCGAGCCTGAGCTAAAGAAAGACTGATTACTACGTTCGGTCAGACCGATGTTGTAGGTGGTCTTTGGCAGTACCATTTCTATGAAGACTCTGGTGAAAAAAAATTCAATGTTGGATTGTACTGTTGTAAAGAAAGATATTTGATGGAGCAGACTCAGACAGAACAGAAAGGTTTTCCAAAAGTGTACAATGTTCATGAGGTGATTTCTGGTTGTAAATAATTTTTAATAGTAATATATATATATTATTATTAAAATATATATGTACAATATATACATATAATAAAAGCATCTAAAAATAACCAGAAAATCAATGCTATGTGCTTTATTGAACATTATGAGAGTTACCTTAAGAATAATTATATTTGGGCGTTTGTTTTAAAAAGTCAATATATTGAGAGGCACAGATCATATTCAGAATAATAGATGTTCACATGAAGAAGGCAAAAAATAAACCCATCATACCTAAAGGGTAAAGTTATAGAAATATTGTTTACATCATGCATGCTTAGGCTTTTGATATTATGGCTTCTACAGAATTTATGCTAGAGAACCAAGTCACACACACAAAAAAAAAAACACAATTAAAAATAAAACTCAATATTTTAATTAAGTTTATGATTCTGTGATGAGCTGTGCTAATAACTCTCCTTGGACTGGACAAGTCTTTAAAATTGTTAGATGTCTGAGAAGAAAAAAGAAGCAAAGATAGAGCTGAGCAGGACTTAACTGCTTGAAAAATTGGTAGAAGAAAAGAAGGAAGGAAGAAAAGAAGAAAGGAAGGAAGGAAGTGAGGAAGGAAGGAAGGAAAGAAGGATGGAAGGAAGGAAGGAAGGAAGGAAGGAAGGAAGGAAGGATGGAAGGAAGGAAGGAGGAAGGAAAGAAGGAAGAAAGAAAGGAAGGAAGGATGGAAGGAAGGAAGGAGGAAGGAAAGAAGGAAGAAAGAAAGGAAGGAAAGAAGGAAGGAAGGAAGTGAGGGAAGAAAAAAAGGAAGGAAGGAAAGAAGGGAGAGAGGGAAGAAAGAAGGAAGGAAGAAAACACTGTTGCCAGGCAGTGGTAACACATGTCTTTTAATTCCAGGAAGCAGGTGAATTTCTTCTGAGTTAGAAACCAGTTCAATCTATTTAGAGAGTTCCAGGACAGCCATGGCTACACAGAGAAACCCTGTCTCAAAAAGCCAAAACCAAAACCCAAAGCATAGACAAACAAACCAAGACTTGATAAAATGAGGTGGTCCTCCAGAGGTATGGAGGGTAACGAAGGTGTGATTGGCCATTGTTAGGATTCCCTCTTCTTCTGAGACAGAAGCATCTGAATCAGCAAGGGTCAAGAGGCTAAAGAAGCAGTATTAAGAGAATTCCCATATGTTAAGTTTTTGCAGTCATAGGGACTGGCAGAATTGTGAGCATTCAAAGAACAGTTTGTTTGAATATATTGGGCAGGACACTTGAAGGTGGAAAAGGTTTCATTTTTTAAAGATTTATTTAATTTATATGAGTACACTGTAGCTGTTTTCAGACACATCAGAAGAGGACATCATATCCCACTACAGATGGTTTTGAACCACTGTGTGGGTGCTGGGAATTAAACTCACGGCCTCTAGAAGAGAAGTCAGTGCTCTTAACCACTGAGCCTTCTCTCCAGAAGGGGGAAAGGTTTCTAACTGGGCATTTCTAAGGGCAATGGTGTGGAGGATTTAAACAAAGACAGAGGAGACAGAAAAGGGTGCTGACTGTTAAACTGTAATAGAGAACATGAAGCCTCAAGGCCTTCATCAGAATCACTTGATTTTCTCCCCTAGGCTAAGGCTGGGAACACTACAAAGGAATTGGAAACTGCTCCCTGTTAGAGGGGACAGGGGGATATGAGGTTCTCGGGAGCTTCTGAAAGGAAAATTCCAGTGACTAGAAATGGTGGTACAAACTAACTGGGAAGACAAGAAGTTTTAAAGAATGTTGTCACAGCCCAAAGAAATAGACTTAGCAGTTTATTATTATCAGAGGAGTCTTGGAGAAAAGCAAAACCTGGCAGCTAAAAAGAAGGGTGTTTGGCAGTGAGGACAATTAACAGGCCCCATTGTGAGAAGGAAGGGCTGCAACTAACACATTCCTCAATAAAAGTTCCTGGGGTTGGTAAAGATCTTTTCCCAATCTGCTGGCTGCCATTTTGTCTTCTTGACAGTGTCCTTGGCCTTACAGAAGTTTTGCAATTTCATGAGGTCCCATTTGTCAATTCTTGATCTTAGAGCACAAGCCACTGGTTTTCTGTTCAGGAAAATTTCCCCTTTGCCTATGCGTTCTAAGCACTTCCCTGCTTTCTCTTATAATAGTTTCAGTGTACCTGGTTTTATGTGGAGATCTTTGATCCACTTGCACTTGAGCTTTGTACAAGGAGATAAGAAAGGGTCTATTTTCATTCTTCTGCATGCTGAGTGCCAGTTGGACCAACACCATTTGTTGAAGGGGCTGTCCTTTTTCCATTGAATGTTTTCAGCTCCTTTGTCAAAGATCAAGTGACCATATATGTGAGGTCTCATTTCTGGATCTTCTATTCTGTTCCATTGATCTACCTGTCTGTCTCTGTACCAATACCATGCTGGGTTTTTTTTAAATCATTATTGCTCTGTAATATGGCTTGAGGTCAGGGATGGTGATTCCCCCAGAAGTTCTTTTACCAATCCTACATCTGATAGAGGGCTAATATCTAATTTATACAAAGAACTCAAGAAGTTAGACTCCAGAAAATCAAATAATCCTATTAAAAGTGGGGTATAGAGCTAAACAAAGAATTCTCAACTGAGGAATACTGAGTGGCTGAGAAGCACCTAACTGAATGTTCAATATCCTTAGTCATCAGGGATATTCAAATCAAAATGACCCTGAGATTCTACCTCACACCAGTCAGAATGGCTAAGATCAAAAACTCAGGTGACAGCAGATGCTGGTGAGGATATGGAGAAAGAGAAACACTCCTCCATTTTTGGTAGGATTGTAAGTTGGTACAACCTCTCTTGAAATCAGTCTGGTGGTTCATCAGAAAACTGGACATAGTACTACCTGAGAACCTGGCTATACCACTCCTGAGCATACACCCAAAAGATGCTCCAACATCTAACAAGGACACATGCTCCACCATGTTCATAGCAGCCTTATTTATAATAGCCAGAAGCTGGAAAGAACCTAGAGGAATGGATACAGAAAGTGTGGTACATATATACAATGGAGTACTACTCAGCTATTAAAATCGACGACTTCATAAAATTCGTAGGCAAATGGATGGAACTAGAGACTATCATCCTGAGTGAGGTAAACTGGCCACGAAAGAACACACATGGTATGCACTCACTGATAAGTGGATATTAGCTCAAAAGTTCAGAATACCCAAAATACAATTCACAGACTATGTGAAGCTCAAGAAGAAGGAAAACCAAAATGTGGATGTATCAGTCCTCCTTAGAAGGCAGAACAAAATATTCACAGGAGGAATTACAGGGACAAAGAATGGAGCAGAGACTGAAGGAAAGATCATTAGAGACTGCCTCGCATGGAGATCCATCCCATATGCAGTCACCAAATCCAATTACTATTGCTGATGCCAAGGAGTGTTTGCTGACAGGAGCCTGATATGGATGCCTCCTGAGAGGCTCTGCCAGAGCCTTACTGATACAGATGAGAATACAGAAAGGTGTGGACATTTGAAATGTAATACATAAAATATCCAATAACATTAAAATTTTTTCCTTGCAATTCTGACTGACCCTGCAAGAGAAATACTGAGAACCATGGGCCACAGACTTCAAGAATGTAAGGGAACTCAACAATAACAACAACAACAACAACAACAACAACAAATCAGGTGATGGGTTCGGAAGACACCTCAGTTGCTAGTCTGCTACCTAGTAAATACAAGATCCCGAGACTGATCCTGACGATACATAAATCAAGCACACTGATTTGTATTGCTGCCTCTCATTCTACATTCAGAAGGTGGAGGTCAGAGAATCAGAAGCATGAAGAGGAGGAGGAGGAGCCTAGGGGGGAAGTGGTGGAGAGAATACTAGGAGAAAGAACATGTTTTCCTGTAATGAACTAAAGACGACAGTGGAGTTACCAGGCAACACACAGGTCCACTGCACAGCCTGGGGAAATCATAGGAGTCTTGGTTCTGAGCTGCAGGCCAGGTAAGGGGTGTTTCCAAGAAGGGCAGCTTGATTAGCCATCTATCTATACCATTTCTGCAGTGTATGCAGTATCACAGCACCCTTTGTGCAGATACAACTGCAGTGCGCAAGATATGATACAGAAAAACACACAAACAGTAACATGAACAAAAGCAATGACAAAAAGAAAAGAAAAAAATGGAAATTTAGTTCAGGAAACCAAAGGCAAAGAGTTGGGAGGAAAGGAGACTGGGAAAGGAAGGGGCAGGCTGGAGCACAGAATGAACGTTATGGACAAGAATGGCTATGTGGCCTGGGGTGATCTGTAAGAATGCTGAAAATGAGGAAGGAATGTGATTCCTACCTAACACCAAACAACCCAGCTTCAGAAACAAGGACTTTGTGCTCATGCCAAACAGCACTCTTGAACACTAGAGCTTCCTACAGAATCTTACCTTGAGTTAAAACCACCAAGCATTTCTTTCAGGAAATTTCCCAGAGTCTTGGGAATAGAAACCTGAAACTGTTTTCTTGGTTTACAATGGTCTTATCATCCCATCTCTCCAGATTCATGCCTCCTCCTGAAGGGGTAGAGCCCCAAGGCTAAGGACCAAAAGCAACACACTAGCCTTACTTTGGAAGAAATGCAGCTACGTTCTCTTGGTGCTCACATTTCCCAAGTGAACAGCAGATGGCAGCAAAGAGTTAGGAAAAAACAGGCCCAGAAAACTAGCTCTACACTATCTGTTAGGGCAGAACATAGAGAACCTTCAAGTTCTAGGAGTTGGTTAGGTGCTCTTACCAGGGACCTGGAGTGAAAGGGACATGATTCTTCCTCAGCTAGATCCTCACCACACTCGGGAGACAATGAGGGATTAGCACTAAAAGAACACACCACCCCTTCTTACAGTCCAATTTTGCAACTCATGAGTTAGGGACCTCAGATAATAGCATTTTCTCTAGGCATATACAATTATCTGCCTGGAAATGAGGCAGAAATGAAGAATTGACATCTGGCACAGGCATTTTATTCCCACACTCCGCCCTGTAGCATGTACTATGCTCTAGCTTCCCCCAGGTGCCCCATTCACAACTATGAATGCCTGACACACGGGACAATTGTTGAATTGAGGCAGGAAAGAAAGAACACACGGGACAGGATTTTCGGGCTGCTGTGATAAAGACAAAAACATCTGGTCTTCTGGACAGTATTGGATGTAGGAGAAAGCCTTAGTCAAGGAAGGGAAATTGGCTAGTCTTTGAATTCTAGCTTTGTTCCTTAGAGCAATGGACAGAGTATCTAATGTTCTTGGCCTTAAATTTCTTGTCCATAGCTGGATCCATGGGCAGACTGTTTAAAAGTATACATAAAATATGCATAGTACACATATTCTGCACAGAGCAAGCTGTTCTGAAAAAGGTACATACTATTATTGACTGTGACTTTCATTACCATTGCTAGTGCTACAGTTTCTCCTCAAGTGGAAATGAAAGAATCTTTAAAAATAGGAAACCATTAGCCGTGAAGACTGAGAATTCCAATTCCTCAGCTTAGCCGCCTCCAGAAACACAAAAACAGACCCAACAGAGGACTGCAGAGAATCTCCCTTTTATGGAGGGTTGGCATCCTGGGCTGTCTTCCCCCAACCCGACTCCCACCCAAGAAGGAAAAAGGTACTGAATCGTTTCAATGACAAGCATGTGGATTTGGCCACACTTCCAAACACTCATCTCAGAAGAAAGGAACAATGAGGCTGGGTGGCCTGGTTTCATTTGGAATGCATCTCCTTAGTTAGGTTTGACTAGTATTAATTACACCACTGCCTATGCCACCAGGGACAGAGCTGGGAAATGGCAGGACTCCCCTGGCTGTAGGAATGTCAGACTTCTCTGGAAGCTCAGTAGGGAAAACAATACTTTCCAACAAACTAAAGGGAAAAGTTCTTTAGTGACATGAGACCCCTAGTGGCAACACTAGGTTAAAGCGGCCTCAAAGAACAACTTAAGTTTGGAAAAAACGGATCAGACAGGACCTACAAGCACTGCATGGGCCCACGTGGCCTCAAGCCATGTTTAAAGTGACACAAAGAGAACTTTGCTGCCTGAAGTGCAGTAGGAAAGGGTTTGTTTGTCTCCCAGAAAAATCCCAGCAACCTGGACAGACAGGCTCTATAGCTGAGCAAAGAAGAAATTCCTCCAGTTCTGGAGGCTTTCAGGGTACCACGGAAGGCACAGGAACTACAGTCTACAGCAGAGATCACAAAGGCTTCAGCCTCTTCTGCAGCCTGTCTCCGTTAGGTTAATGCTACCTCCATCTTGGCTACAGTAACATATGCAGTCATTTCTTATACAGAGAATGATGTTTTCATCTGTCTTTTTCTTTAATTCCATAATCTCCTATTCTGTGCCCTTTGGCCACAGTAACATATGCAGTCATTTCTTATACAGAGAATGATGTTTTCATTTGTCTTTTTTGGAGCTTCTCTGGTTCTGAGACTATGGACACAAAAAAAAAGCCAGAATACAAAGTCTCTTTCCCGAGAAGATGGAGTACTTCCTTCTTTCCTACTCTGAAGTACACCCTGATGGGGGGGGGCATAAGAACAGCAGTGTACGGGCTGCCATGCAAACCCCAGGACACCAACCAAGAACCCAAAGCCTGGGTCCTAAGACAGGCAGTCAGTGATACCATGCTCACTCACAAAGGGATGGCTCTTTCCTGGTCTCACTCATGCCCACTTCCCCAGTGCCTGGAGCACCACCTCAAGATCCTGGCAGGCATGCAAGAGGGGGTGACTTCTCCAGAGACAGACAGACAGACAGACAGGGAGTTGGACTGGGAAAGGGAGGGGAGGGAAGAAGGAAGGAAGAGAGGGGGAGATGGAGGGAAGAGGGAGAGGGAGGGGGGAAATAGAGAGTATGGATGCCAGAAGCTTCTGGTTTACTGGCCTTACCTCCTTTCCAAAGCAGGTAGATGGGGACCACATAGAGCATAACATGCTGGATGTAGTAAATCTCTAGTTCAAAGGGGAGCTGTGGGGATAAGATGGAAACAGGCATTTCAGAACAGTTGGCTCATTAGACTCAGTTCAGAACCCAGACACCCTTAGCCTGCAGGAGACACAGGGTGGTAACTTCAGCACTTCAACCATTCCCCTCCCTTCACAATCCAAGGAAAAGGAGTAACAAAATGAACATACTTCCTCATCTCAACTGACACCTTTCAAGCTGTGTTTTATAGAGATAGTGCATGGAAAACACTCTACTGGTAAACGTGTATTAAAATTGAATGGACGTTGTATCTAGCTGCGTACTAAAGAGATTCACCAGGCATTGGATTAGGGAATGATGGACTTCAGTCATTTCTGCAGAGAGGGAAGCTACTTTAACATGGTTGCTATGGAGCTTTCTCAAGTGTTTCTTTAAGAAAAAAATTTTTAAATCATTAATAAATGATAACACTCTGCAAAATACATTTGAAGAAGCAACTGTATAGTCCCACTCCTAGAAAGCAGATGGCAGACAATTTAAAAGTCGACTCCCCATTTGACGAGAACATTCAAAGGAAGCTGTAGTAAACTCATATTCTATGTGGGGGGCGGGGGAGAATCCTAGGTCTAATCAAGTGCAGATTGATGTAAGAACGGAGTTTCCCCTAAGGGATACTTGGATGTCAGTTGAGGATTTACCCTGCTTTAGAGTAACTAATAGAAAGCCGGGCCAATTCTGATATGTTTAACCAAAAGGATCCTCCTTGCCTTCCCAACATACAGCATCTTCTTCAAAACAGAGGTGCTTAGAGGATGGGAAGAAATATGATAAAGATATGCTTAATGAAATCCTCAAAGAATTACTTTAAAAAAAAAAAAAGACCAAAACAAAAGGACAAACCTTAGTGCCAGACTAACTCTGGAGAAAAGAAAATAATTTTGCCAGAGTTCCCCTAGTATACTGGGGGTGGGGGGGGGAGGCACAGGCAGGCAGGCAGGCAGGCAGGCAGGCAAACACACACTACAAGGCAAGCCCTGGAGACAAGAACTCCAGGAAAGATGCCAGGTGCTTCCCTGCACCCTTAAGTTCAAGCACAGAATCAAGACTCTGCTAATGAGAGCACACAGTTATGGGTACCCAAAGCACAGGAACCCAAGACCACTTTGTGCCAAGAGCTGAAACCACGAGCTGGCAGTGCTCCCAGAATGGTAGCTGGGCCAACTGTGGACCCTGAACACAGACAATGGCTCTGGCTTTTGACTACAGAATTCTATACTAATGGAAAATTTCCCAGGGGACGAGATGATACACAGCTACTACTTGATGTTCACACCGGAATGTCTAAACCCAGAAAAAGAGATAAGGCTCCAAGTACTCGGTAGAATATGCTACAGCTGGTTATGCCATCTGCCACACAGCATCACTAGCAGAAGGTTGGTACGGTGGCCTGAGAGGCTCCAATGTGAACCTAATTGATCCCTAATGTTTAGAGATGACTACAGTGGTTTCAGCTTGGGTATCTCCTTTATGCTTTTCGAATCTTTTTATACCATGATCTATTAAATCTATCTCCCATGACAGATGAGAAACCCAAGGCAGAGAGGGAAAAAAAAAAAAAAAAAAAACAAGTTAACTTAATTATTTCAATGGGATCACCCAAAACCAGACAAGGAGAAAAGAATTCCAGGAAGACTCAGCTCTCTGGGTAGGATAATAACACTGTCTTACACCTTTAATCCCAGCACTCAGGAGGCCGAGACACAGAGATCTGGGAGTTTGAGGCCTTCCTGGTGTACAGAGTGAGTTCCAGGACAGCCAGGGTTACACAGAAAAACCCTATCATGAAAAACAAACAAAAAGCCTTTGAGGCCAGGTATGGAACATAAAGCCAGATCAAGGCCATGTGTCCAACAGTCTATGTGAATCCCCATGTAGCTCCTCTGCCTACCTGCCCTTTGTACCCATGTGCCTAAACTTCCTATAGAGCTGTCCTAGAAAGCACAGTATCCATCTGTGTTGCCCTGGGAGGCAGCTGAGCACAACGGTTTTAAGCCTCTTATGTCTATGTTTTAGATTCGACTCTGCTACTCAACACACCTGTCTTCGGGAACAAATTGCCTAACCTTTCAACCCACGTTCCAACTTTTATACAATGAAAATATATAGTCAGGCTTCTTTCAGTATCTTTGGTGGACTGGTTTCAAGATCCTGCTACCACATACCAAAATCTGAGGATGCTCAAGTGCCTCAGAAAAAATAGTATAGGTATAGGGGGAGTTTCTGTCCACTTTGATTTTACTTTTTCTCCATTGTATGGGTGTTTTGCCATACATGTGTGTTTGTGTACCATGTGCATAATACACAGGTCAGAAAGGATGATATGATCTCCTGGAACTGGAATTACAGGTTGCTGTGAGCTGTCTTGTGAGTTCTGGGAATTAAACCTTGGTTCTCTTGAAGAACAATTAGTGCCCTTAACCACTTAACTGTCTCTTCAGTCCCTCTTAGTTCCTAATCTGTTTATGCATTTTATGTGTATATGTGTGTGCCTGTGTGTTGCAAGTGCAGTGCTACAGAGGCCAAGACAGCACTGGATCCTCTGGAGATAGAGTTATAGTGGCTGTGACTGTGCTGCCTGGTGGAGATCCTAGGAACTGAACCTGGGTCCTCTGCAAGAGTAGCACATGCTCTTAACTGCTGAGCCACCTCTCCAGAATCTGCCTAGATATTTTAAACCACACTTCGTCACATGCCTCTGAAGACAACTGTGGATACAGGCTACATGTTCAGATCACAATCTCAAACATCAAAAGGCAGGATGCCACTGTTAAGCTGGACACAGATGACTTATAATCCCTAATATAGATGTACATCTTTAAAATTAGTTCCCATACTCTGTTGTACGAGGAACAACAGCAAAATCTGTTACAGGCTCAGGATGGACTAACATTTCAGATACACTCAATCCAGTTGGTGAATCTCTGGATGCAGAAGCTGTGGTGAACAAACCTGTGGCTGAAGAGCTATCTCTCCTGCTCACTACTCCTCCAAAAGCCTGCACAGAGAAGGTGTTGATGCAGAAGGCCACTGTTTACAACCAGAGTAGTAACAGTCACAGTAAATATGAGTGCGGTAATGAGACTAGAAAACCTCCCTACTTGTCCCTTTACATGGTTACATGGCCCATGTTCAAATGATTGTTACCGTCACAGCTTGCTATGCCCACTGTCAAGGGAACAAACACACACACACACACACACACACACACACACACACACACACACACACACACACACAGACACACACACAGCAACCAAAAAAGAAAAGAGCCAAAAGGCAGCTGAAATACCAGGACTTATCACTTAACAGTAAATTATACTTACTGAGCCCTTCTATTAAGCACTAAGTGATGTATTAAATAAACTCTCCTGCATTATTATAGCATTTAATTAGTGCAAATTTCCCATGCAGTAGTTAGACATGAGGAAATGGTTAGACACATTTGACAGATAATAAAAAAAAAAACTTAATAGCTCTTTTTCAGCCACAAGAATCCTGGGGCTGCAGCCACGGCCTTCCTTCAAAGATGCAACTCAAAGTCAAGAGCAATAAAAAAAAAAAAAAAAAAAAAAAAAAAAAAAAAAAAAAAAAAAAAAAAAGGTTTTGAGCAAAACAGATCGTTAACGTTTGTAACATGAAAGGGAAAATCATCTGTTCCTTTGGAGTTGGACTGCACAAAACACTAGAAACCTCATATAACCTGTCCACAGCAAGGTCCACAACCTGCTTCTTCCCATCTCACAAAGCTGATAGTTACACCATCATGTTCTGCTTTGGAAGCCTAGCCCACTGCCTCCTCCATCCTTGTTTACTGCGGTTGCTAAAAGATGGCCAAGGTCACCTGAAAGCACCTGAATTCAAACTTCCCTATGTCTTGGTCTATCCCTCTCATCTGTCTCATTTCTCATCTTCCCAGTTTGTAAAATCTTCCTCTATTCTCTGGGTCCCCAGGCCCATTGCTAGTGCAATCCCTCATATTCCTAAACTCTTCTCTCGATAATCCCATCCCTTCCTGTTTTAACAAATATGCCAGTAACTCCAAGAAGATGCTGTTGTCCTCATAACCCTCTCAAATGATGATGAACCCTCCTGCCTTATGCTATTCAGTGTTCCTCATCCAGAAGAGCTACAGGAAGGTGGGTCTAGCCTGCAAGACAGTTGGAGAAGGTGTGAAGAAATAGAAATAGGGCGAAAACATGTTGCATGAAATTCTAAAATGCACAGAACCCATAACACTTTCTTCAAGAACTCCAAAATAACACTGGATGAACACTGGATGCCCTAAAACTTGCAGAAAGGATTCTCTTTCA